>NW_026058075.1:0-20000 GCF_023721935.1 Panthera uncia | reverse complement strand
TTAAAAATAGAACTACCCTACGATGCAGCAATAGCACTACTGGGAATTTATCCAAAGAATACAGGAGTTCTGATTGATAGGAGCACATGTACCCCAATGTTTAGCAGTACTCTCAACAATAGACAATTTATGGAAAGAGCCCAAATGTCCATCAACTGATGAATGGATAAAGAAGATGTAGTTTATACATACAATGGAATGCTACTTGGCAATGAGAAAGAATGAAATCCTCTTATTTGGAACAACATGGCTGGAACTGGAGGGTATTATGCTAAATGAAATAAGTCAGTCAGAGAAAGATATCATATGTTTTCACTCATATGTGGAACTTGAGAAACTTAATGGAAGACCATGGGGGGAAGGGAAGGGGTAAAAATAGTTTCAAAAAGAGAGGGAGGGAGGCAAACCATAAGAAACTCTTAAATACAGAGAACAAACTGAGGGTTGGTGGGGGTGCGGGGGAGAGGGAAAGTGGGTGATGGGCATTGAGGAGGGCACTTGTTGGGATGAGCACTGTGTATTGTATGTAAGTGATGAATCATGGGAATCTATCCCCAAAACCAAGAGCACACTATACACTGTATGTTAACCAACTTGACAATAAACTATATTAAAAGAAAGAAGAAAGAAAGAAAGAAAGAAAGAAAGAAAGAAAGAAAGAAAGAAGAGAGAAAAAAAGAAAGTGCTCAAAATTGTTTACTGTTATGGTTACCAAATATGTAAATAAATTTTTGTTATTAAAAAAAAAAGAACGGTGTCCTATATATACATATATTGGACCTCTGGTACACCTTAACAGAGCACTGAGTCTATGGACTCTCTATCAATATGTGATCACAGATTACTATTAACAGTATTGAACATATGAAATTCCTTCAATAATTCCTTTGTACTATGGCTAATCTTAGTTATTTTGTGGATAAAAACCATTATGAACCCATAAATTCCAGGGCTATTAAAAGATCACCTTTATAACAGAGGCATGGGAGAAAAAATGCTAAATATAATCAAGAGACTGCTTTAAATTTCTTTTCTCTCCCTCTTTCTACAGTAATATAGAAGTCTTAGAAACAGAATAATCTTCCTTCTTAACTAAGAGAAACTATGTTTGGAGTGGGTTACTTCTTTTTTTTCCTTTTTACTCTTCCTCTAAAACCGAAAATTGTCTTTACATGGTGATTTCTACCTGACCAAATAGTCCTAAAACTACTACTAAGAAAATACATACATAAAATTGCTACCTTGGGTTCAACCAATTATGGAAGAAAGCTATCATTCTCATACTCTTAAAAATGACATTTTCAACTGCCTCACATAGTGCATGCCCCAGGGGGTTCTCAGAAACTCAGAAGTAAAAATTAGCCATTTTCATTTCTGAAAATTTTAGAAGTATGAGATAGAGTTTCCTTAAGTCTCTTTACCAAAAATGGCAAAAAAAAAAAAAAAATCTGCTATGACTTTGTACTCATGAAATAATGCTCAGTCACACTCTTTATTCTTAGTCAGGAATATGTTTATTTTTGATGTAAGGTATCTCTAAGCAATTTTGTCAAAAGATACAAATTTTAAAAAGGACTATACATAATTTACTAAGGTGAATGAATTCAGGTTAAAGTGATAAAAGGCGGGAGAATACGAATTTGGATATAAACAAATCTAGTTATCTTTTGCATCAGGGTTTGACAAAAGAAATTAAGCGAGGAATGTATTAATAAAATATTAATTGTCAATGTTTAACTTTTTAAAATTAATTCATGTATTAATTCTATCATTTAAACAATTAAAAAAAAAGAATGTTACAGTTGGGGTGAAGCTTAGATACCATGTGTTCCATTATGTTCCAAACTGCCTTTTAAGGAAAACTCATTCCATAACATGGAACTAGTTTATTTCCAACAAATAAGAAAATAAAACAAAATAAAGTGTTTCTTTTCAAATAGATTTGGTAATTAATGAGGTCTATTTACTGTGGAAGAATCAGAATATATTGTCCATGTTAAAGTCTTCTTATGAGTCCTGAAGAAAAGAAACACTTAACTTTATTCAAGTATTTGCCAAGCCTATTTAGTCATGGAAAGCATTTTTCATAGAACAATAAATAATGACTTGTGGAACTAATTCTGTGGTCCATAGTTTGGTAAACAGTGAACCAGAATGATATCTATAGTAATAGATGAGGACATTGATATCTAGGATACTCCCTCATCCACAATTAAAGGGTATTTAAACAAGTTGATAATATGCCAAAATAACATAATTTAAAATTTCAATGCCCCATTAAATAGATATTATATTAAAGAAATATGAATTTTACCAGAAGCCTTGGCTCATAGATCTTCTTTTGCTAATATCTCTACTATTCTCAACGTCAGACAGTTACATATAAGTAAATCTTATACTAAAAATAACTTATATATCTCATATTAGTTAAGTGTAAGGTATTTATACAGATTTGGTAGAAGTAAATGTTTGGTAGAAGTTAATGTCTACTTTGGTAGAAGTCATTGAATTCTGTGAAGACATTATGGCAGTTAGTAGAAACTAGAGTGTGTCCATATTCCTTTAAACAAAAGAATGAATGATCCAAGTGTAGAGCTGCAGATGGACCAAGTAGACTAGAAAGCTCAAATAAAAATTGCACTTACAACACTTGACGGGGGTTTAAGACACACTTCTCCAAAACATAGCAGCACCTGGACATACTGAATATTGTAAGCTGAAGGAAATGGAAAAATGGCAAGTCCAGAAAAGACTTTCTGATCTCTCCCCTTCTTAAGAAGTTCCTTGAAGCAAGTCTTAAGACCCTCATTGAGTGCCTTCTCCATGTCTGGAGGAAGAGCATCCTTACATCCAAAGACAGAGGAACACCAAGAAGAATCTAAATGAATGGGCCTCACTTAATTTACCCCAGTTTACTACCATTAGTTCATATCCTTTGTCCTATCACATTTTTCCACGGCTTTCCACTCTTTATCATAGCTGGCATAAAAATGCCCAGGTTTAACTGTTTCTTCAGGTCTTCATTTCCTCATTAAGCTCTCATGTCACATAAAACTTACATTAAATTTCTGTGCTTCTCTCCTATTAATATGTCATCAGTCCAATTTATAGGACCCTAGCCAGAGGACCTAAGATAGACAAGGAAAGATTTTTCCTCCTCTACATACTTCTAGTTACCACCCTTACTAGGCTCACTCTTCGCATTAATAATACAAGAATTAAAAATGGTACATCAAATAAAATGAACAATGGATATGATAATATACCTAAGCTAACTGGGTCAAGTTTACAGGAAGCTCTGATATAAAGTTTGAAAAAAGTTTTCCCAGTGTCTCTGAGGTTGCCAGCACTTTGATCATTACAGACCTGTGTCTGCTAATGCGGCTGTGATCAGTATTAATAACTAAATATTTTAATAATTCCTTGTGCTTGTCTAGGAGGAAATCCCAGAACTGACCATGGCTGTGACTTTGGTAAATTGTCTTAAGTTATCAACAGTTATGGCAGCTTCACTCCTTAATTATTTTCCCCAGGCTCTGCTACCACCAAGGAAGTTTTTTCCTGATTAGATAAGGTTAGGGTCAGCTATCAGAATCATTTTGTCTATTTACTACTGTGTTTTGGCTATACAGTTATAAAATCTTCCAAGACTGATATAAATCAGAATCTGCCTATTTCTAGTCATAAGAAAATCACCTACTTTATATAAGACTTTCAAAAGTAGAAATTCCTTAACTATCCTTGGTAATAGGGAATATCACAATGTTAAATAAAAAATGATAGTTAACATTTGTGTGTGGTTTACTTGACACTTTATATGAATTACTCTTTTAAATTCCAATACAGTACTATGAGATAGGTATTATCATTAGATAACTTTGCATTATCATATTAATATATTATTATATCTTATAAGATATTATTAAGATACCTTGCATTATCTGGGATTAGGACTGGATATATTTATGAGGCATTATTTGGCCTACCACGTGATATGTTCTCTCTTATATGCCTTATAGATGTCCAATTTTAAGACCCTAAATATGTTAATAACAATTATTTTTCTCCAGTTAGAAAGAAAGTGAGCATAAATATTAGTTAAGTTGTTCTTATCCTCTGCTTGACAGACTAAATTGGATAACAGGCTTAACAAAGAGGTTTTTTAACAAAATCCCCAGCAAGAATAGTAAAAAAAATGGGCCTGGATTTTCTTCCTAGCAAGCTAAACTTGGGGTTCCATACCCAACAGAGTAAAACTGCAAAGCGTGGGACTCTGATATTTCCAAAACAACATCCTATTTGGGATTACTCCAAAAATGTAGCCAGAAAATTCTATTTGGAATTTCTAAAAAAAATTAAAAAAATAAAATAGAAAAACAAGGTAAAATAAACAATTTTGGAAAAGATGGTAGGTTTAAAGGTTGGATATAATCTTTGAGACATGGGAGAATAGCATTTGGAGCCTTTTTTAGAATAAAGGTACAGGTTGAAGGCAGAGTTTAAAAAAAAAAAGTTTTAAAAAAAAGTCTGGAAAGTCGATCCAGTGTTTCTTATCTTTGTTGATGGCATCAACATCTACCCAATTTCTTGGAAAAGAAACCTGGGAGTTATCTTGGCATCTGCCTCTCTCTTCTCCATATCCAATCCATCCCCCAGGACAGTTGATTCTAGCTCTTAAATAGCTCTCAAATCATCCATCATCTACACTGCCTTTTCCATGCTAAGAATATCTCTCAGCAGGATAATTTTAATAGCCTACTAACAGACATTTGAAAATGAGACATTAGTCTATCCTTTACTGATATATTAACAGTTCAATGTATGTAATACAGCTTAATCAACTAGAGTAGTTATATTTTCCAAACAGTTTAATAAGAATTCTCCAGTAATACTTTACATACAAAAAGAGAAAATTTTCTAATTGATATAAAATATGATTCTAAAATTAAGTAGAATTTAGATGTGAACATCATGGCAAATGGTACCAAAAATATGTAAAAACATATTTTTATGATATTAAACTAGTGTTCCCTCCTCAAAAAATTTCCATGAAAAATAAGAAAGAGGAAGCTTATGTCCTTTGCTGTTTTATGATTTACTAAATTATATTAAGCTACTGCAATAAATGACACATATGGGATCACTTTTTATTTGAATTTTTGTTTCTTGTACAGGGTTCATCAAGCTGTTTCATATTTATTTTTCTGATTAATGATATGTCAAAATTCTAATTCTAGTACCAATTTATGGTGTGTTGGCAACTGAAGAATGAAACAGAAATGCAGACAACAGGCGAAATTGATTTTTATCCATTTTCTTTGAATTCCAGTAAATGTTTCCCAAATGTGCCTTTCTGTTTTAACCAAACTAAATATTATAGTCTTATTTCTCTCAACTATTAATTATGCTACTTCTGAGAGTTCAGAATTTCTTAAAGCACAACAGTATAGTTAGATGATATGATTTAATGTGTCAGTCATTCTGAATTAGAGGTTGCATATTTAAGAGTCCCTACTATTAAGTTTCCTCATCCATAAAGACATATCACATCTTAAAATGTTATTTACTGCAAATGGGTTTCATAGGAGTTTTTAAAATGAACATGAATACTCTGAATTAATAAGAAGTGAAATACAACTGAATGATTATATTGCACATGGATTCTACAGAAAGAGAAATGAGCTATTAAAAAAACAGAAAGAATATGAGAAAGAAAAAAAAGAGGAAGAAAGGAAGTGCGTAGGAAACACATAGCTCATACATTCAGAAGGTGGAACACTTATTCCACCTATTTAACAAGTAAGATAATGTCAAGAGAGTTCTAAAGACATAAGCACTTCTTCCAAAGGCAACTGTAGCACCATCAAAATGGAGATTAGGACACTGAATTGCTTGTGTTTTCAATGTTTTTATGGATTCAGGGCATGAACTATTGAGTCAGACAAGAAAAATAACTATTGGCATTCATGATAAAATGCTAACAAAGCCAACTTCTTATTCTTTTTTGTATCAAATGGTATTAAAAAATAAACCTACAACTTGTTTGTAGAGATTAATGAGCATATTCTTTCAGACACAACCATCTTTGCCAAAGTTCAAATAGTGCTACAGTGCTTAAAAACACACTATTCATACTTATGAATCTTGCCCCTTTACAAATAATGACACAATTGTTATTTCAACAGTATTTATCAAACAAGGCTCCTTGGAGACCTGAGGATAATGGGATTTTGAATGTTGACTACAGGGAATGCTGCTTAGTCCATTTCAAATCATTGTTGCAACAAGTCATCTTATTCTACCAGGAGTTTACCTTATACAATAGTTAATTGGTGACAGAGAGGTTCACCTTCCTTCCATTAGTCAAGGAGAAACTAGAGTCCTGCATGCACAATCAGTACCTATCTAGGGATTAGGGCAGAATGAAATGGAATGTGACTCACACTGAGCGTCTTAACTTAAAAGTTTGAGAGATACCTAATTAGTTTTTTCAAACAGCATGCACTTTAAGTACAGATGCAAAAAAGAAAATATGTCTGTGTAGCTCAAAATTACTGCAAATATCCCATGTAGAACTGCTTCATAATGTTGTGAGGATTTCTCATTTGAGGTCAGTCAGGTTCAGTCTCTCCTTTTGTAGTCTCCCATTTTCTTTTTGGCTAATTACCTCTCCATCGCTGTGTACAGGCTTGTTGGGAGTGTTATATCTGTTGGTAGCTTCCCAGACTGAAAGATAAAATGACTGAAGTTCTTGTAATTCAAGAGATATTTTAATCCTCTCCTGCCTGAGAAGAAGTAGGGGACTGGTTCCTGACTTAAACACTGTTAATCTCCAAGGCACCAGAGAAGCAAAGAAGAGGCAACATATGTAGGACATTCAACATAGAAATCATCCAACATCTTGACTATGTTGTTTCAGTTACAAGACTGTCACTGGATATATCTCTTCTTGGCTTCTGTTGATTTCCAAGTTAGGTCCTCCAACATCCTACTGATTGTCTGATCCTCCATAATACTACTAATAAATTAATTTTACTTAGATGCAATATCATCACTGTATGAATATTGAATTGAGCAAAATAGATATTAGAAATAAACTTATTGCCATGTGAATAATCTCTATCATTAATATATTGAGTTAGCTTTGGACCTTGTTTACTTTAAAAAATAAACAATTAATTTCTCAATAGTATAATCAGAGATTTTTATAATTAAAAAGACCCTTAAAACTTTCTAGTCTAATATCTCATATGTGGTTTCCTTTCATCTGCATGAACAATGGTAGTGAAGTAGTTTGTGAGAATGCAAAGTATCTTCAAAGTCATAAACTATTTGGAAGGAACCACACAAATTCAGTTACATTTACTTTTGTAACTTAAAAAGGATATGTTCAAAGAGAGACAATATTTTTTTATTATTCTATCAAAAAGTTTTTTGTGTTTTATTTGTTTTTTAAATCAAATTTTATTTATTTATTTATTTATTTATTTATTTATTTATTTTATAAGGAATAGAATTTAGTGATCCATCACTGACATATAACACCCAGTGCTCATCCCAACCAATGTCCTCCTTAATGCCCCTCACCCCTGTAGCCCTCCCCCCACCCAACACCCTTCCAGCAACCCTTAGTTTTTTCTCTGTATTTAGGAGTCTCTTATGGTTTATCTACCTTTCTGGTTTTATATTATTTTTGCTTCATTTGTTTTGAATCTTAAATTCCACATATTAGTGAAACTATATATTTGTCTTTCTCTGACTGGTTCATTTAGCTTAGCATAATATACTCTAGTTCCATCCAAATTGTTTCAAATGGCAAGATTTCGTTATTTTTCATAGTCAAGTAATATTCCATTGAATATATATACTGCATCTTCTTTATCCATTCATCATTCAATGACATTTGGGCTCTTTCTATACTTTGGCTATTGTCGATAGTGCTGCTATAAATACAGCACATGGGATACATGTGCCCTTTGGAATCAGCATTTTTGTATCCTTTGGATAAATATCCAGTAGTATTGGGTTGTAGGGTAGTTCTATTATTAATTTTTTAAGGAACGTCCATACTATTTCCAGAGTGGCTGCACCAGTTTGCATTCCCACCAGCAGTGCAAAAGGGTTCCCCTTTATCCACATCCTTACTGACATCTGTCTTTGCCCGAGTTGTTTATTTTAGCTTTCTGACAGGTATGAGGTGGTATCTCATTGTGGTTTTGATTTGTATTTCCCTGATGATGAGGGATGTTGAGCATCTGTTCATGTGTCTGTTAGCCATCTGCATGTCTTCTTTGGAAAAGTGTCTATTCATATCTTTTGCCCATTTCTTCACTGGATTATTTGTTTTTTGGGGTATTGATTTTGATAAGTTCTTTATAGATTTTGGATACCATTTATCAGGGAATGCTTTATCTGATATGTTATTTACAAATACCTTCTCCCATTCTGTCAGTTGCCTTTTAGTTTTGCTGATTGTTTCCTTCGCTGTGCAGAAGGTTTTTATCTTGATGCAGTCCCAATAGTTCATTTTTGCTATGGTTTCCCTTGTCTCTAGAGACATGTCAAGTAAGAGGTTGCTGTGGCCGAAGTCAAATAGGTTGTTGCTTGTTTTCTCCTCTAGGATTCTGATGGCTTCCTATCCTACGTTTAGGTCTTTCGTCCATTTTGAGTTTATTTTTGTGTATAGTGTAAAACACCATTTGTTGAAGAGGCTGTCTTTTTTCCTTTGGTTATTCTTTCCTGCTT
The DNA here is from genome assembly GCF_023721935.1 of Panthera uncia. Classification (NCBI taxonomy): domain Eukaryota; kingdom Metazoa; phylum Chordata; class Mammalia; order Carnivora; family Felidae; genus Panthera; species Panthera uncia. Next base: position 11,255 of record NW_026058075.1, on the reverse strand, counting down.
TGTCAAAGATTAGTTGGACTTACATTTGTGGGTTAATTTCTGGCTTCTCTATTCTGTTCCATCGATCTATGTTTCTGTTCTTGTGCCATTACCATACTGTCTTCATGATTATATCTTTGTATAGCTTGAAGTCCAAGATTGTGATGCCTCCAGCTTTGATTTTCTTTTTCAGGATTGCTTTGGCTATTCAGGGTTTTTCAGGTTCTATGCAAATTTTAGGATTGTTTTTTCTAGTTCTGTGAAGAATGCTGGTGTTATTTTGATAGAGATTGAATATGCAGATTCCTTTGGGTAGTATTGACATTTTAACAATGTTTGTTTTTCCAATCCATGAGCATGGAATGTTTTCCATTTTTTTGTGTGTCTTTTTCAATTTCTTTCATAAGCTCTGTATAGTTTTCAGTGTATAGATTTTTTACACTTTGCTTAGGTTTATTCCTAGGTATTTTATGTTTTTTGGGCAGTTGTGAATGAGACTGATTCCTTGATTTCTCTTTCTGATGCTTCATTATTGGTGTATAGAAGTGCAATTGATTTCTGTATGTTGATTTTATATCCTGCGACTTTGCTGAATTCATGTATTAGTTCTAGCAGTTTTTTGCTGGAGGCTTTTGGGTTTTCAACCTAGAGTATCATGTTGTCTGCAAAGAGTGAAAGTTTGACTTCCTCCTTACCAATTTGGATGCTTTGTATTTATATTGTCTGGTTGCTGAGACTAGGACTTCCAACATTATGTTGAATAACTAAGAGGGGACATCTTGTTGTGTTCCTGACCTGAGGGGGAAAACTCTCAGCTTTTTCTCATTGAGGATGATATTAGCAGTGGGCCTTTCATATATGGCCTTTATGATCTTGAGGTATGCTCCTTCTATCCCTACTGTTTTGAGGGTTTTTATCAAGGAAGGATGCTGTATTTTGTCAAATGTTTTTTAGCATCTATTGAGAGAATCATGTGGTTCTTATCCTTTCTTCTATTAGTATGATGTCTTACTTTGATTGATTTGTGGATATTGAACCAACCCTGCATTCCATGAATAAATACCACTTGATTGTGGTGAATGATTCTTTTAATCCCTTTGCTACATTCCAGATGTTTTGGGTTGTTGTTTTTTCATTTTCATTGGCTTCCATGTACTTTTTAATTTACTCTTTAATTTCTTGGTTAAACCCATTCATTCTTTAGTAGGACATTCTTCAATCTCCAAGTATTGGTGGTCTTTCCAAATTTTTTCCTGTGGTTGATTTTGAGTTTCATAGCACTCTGGTCTGAAAATATGCATGGTAGGATCTCGATCTTTTTGTACTTGCTGAGGGCTGATTTGTGACCCTGGAGAATATTTTATGTGCACTAGAGAAGAATGTGTATTCTGCTACTTTAGGATGAAATGTTCTAAATATATCTCTTAAGTCCATCTGTTCCAGTGTGTCATTCAGAGAAATTGTTTGCTTGTTGATTTTCTGCTTGGATGATCTGTCCATTGTTGTAAGTGGGGTGTTGAAGTCCCCTTCTATTATGGTATTACTGTCAATGAGGTACTTTATGTTTGTGACTAATTGCATTATATATTTGGTTGCTACCACATTGGGGATATAAATATTTATAATCATTAAGTCTTCTTGGTGGATAGACCCCTTAATTATGATATAATGCCCTTCTTCATTTCTTGTTACAGTCTTTATTTTAAAATCTAGTTTGTCTGATATAAATATGGCTACACAACTTTCTTTTGATGGTCATTAGCATGATAGATGGTTCTCCATCTCCTTACTTTTATTCTACAGGCGTCTTTAGGTCTAAAATGAGTCTCTTGTAAGCAACATATAGATGGGTCCTTTTTTCTTATCCATTCTGATAACCTATGTCTTTTGATTAGAGCATTTAGTCCACTGACATTTAGAGTGAATACTGACATATATGAATTTAGTGCCATAGTGTTGTCTCTTGAGTTGGCATTTCTGATAATGCTCTCTGGTCCTTTCTAGCATTTGTTGCTTTTGGTCTTTTTTTCATTTTGTTTTGCCTTTTCTCCACTCAGTGCTCCCCCCCCCCACTCCCAACCCCCCTTAAAATTTCTTGCAGGACTGGTTTGGTACTCATGAACTCTTTTAGTTTTTTGTTTGGGAACATATTTATTCTATTTTGAATGACAGCCTTTCTGGATAAAGAATTTCTGGCTTCATATTTTTCCAATTTAGTACATTGAATATATCCTGCCACCCCTTTCTGGCATGCCAAGTTTCTGTGGATAGGTCTGATGCAAAATTGATCTGTATTTCCTTATAGGTTAAGGACTTTTATTCTCTTGTCTGTGTATTTTGTAAATTTGACTATGACATGCCTTGGTGATCGTTGGTTTTTGTTGAACATAATGAGAGTTCTCTGTGTCTCTTGGATTTTGATGTCTGTTTCTTACCTCAGATTAGGAAAGTTTTCACTATAGTTTTACTCACATAAAACTTCTGCCCCCTTTTCTATCTTCTGGGACTCTTATGATTCAATGTTATTACTTTTTTCTTAAAAAATATTTTTTTATTAAAAATGTTCTCTAAGTCTTGTATCATGCTCTTTTGCCTTTGTTTCCCTCTTTTTTTCTGCCTCATCATTCTCCATAATTTTGTCTTCTAAATCACTGATTTGCTGCTCTGCTTTGTCCATCCTTGCTGTCGTGGCTTTCATTGAGTTTGCATCTCAGTTATAACATTTTTAATTTCATCCTCATTAGATTTTATTTCTTTTGTCTCCACAAAAAGGGATGCTATGCTTTTTTCAACCCCAGCTAGTATTTCATGTTATCATGGTTCTAAATTCTGGCTCAGACATCTTGCTTATATCTGTGTTGATTAAGCCCCTGGCTGTCATTTCTTCTTCTTCTTTTGTGGGGGATGAATTCCTTCATTTTGTGATTTTTGAGGAAGAAAAAATTACTAAGGTAAAAAATAAAAATTAAAAAATAAAACAAAACAAAAATTATAAAGGAACCTAGATCCTAGGTGTGTTTTGTTCTGCTTGTTAAAAGAAACTTGATAGAATAGAGAAAACTGGAAAAGAAAAAAAAAAGAAAGAGAAAAAAGGTCAAAAAATTAAAATTAAAAAATATATAAATAGAATAAAATGAAATAAGGACAATGAAATAGACAATGAAATATAACTTTAAAAATTAAAAAATAAAAATTTGGTAAAAAAATAAAAATAAAAATACATTTTTCTCTTTCTGTATCCAAGAATGAGGGAGAAAACAAAATAAAAAGAAGAAAAAAGAAAACAATTTAAGCAAAAACAGAAAATAAAACAAATAAATGAAGCAGCGAACAGAATGAAATCCAAATGAAGTTACATCCCATTTCCCCTGGAACTATAACTATAAAGCCTTCTGTAGTCTATACACTAAGCAGGTGGAGTGACGTGCTGGTTTTCTGGGAGATGTGCTTAGAGGGTGCAGTTGGGTGCTGCTTGGTTCCATTATCTACTAAGTGGCACTGCTTAGCTTATCGAGATGGATCGGTGTGGCACACTTCACCTAGCTCCTTGTTCTCTGGAACAGGAACTCTGTGCTCTCACCAACCGGTGATCAAGCACCCCTCCTTTGTCTCAGACCTCCATCCACTCCCTGTCTCTACCCTGTGTGTATCCAAGCTGTCTGCCTGCCAGGCAGCACCTCCCTCTAGAGTTTTTTCCTCAGATATTCCAAATCCCAATGCTTCAGAGTCCCCTGCAGGTTGGACCCCTGCCAACTCTCTGGGGGAGGGTCTCCCTGAGTAATGTCCAGAAGCCTGCTTGCCCCAGAAAATAGTGGAAGGATCATGGAGTGGCAGAAGTTCAGAGATTATGGCAAATCACAACATACAACCAGCACGAGTTTTCACTGCATTCTGGTGTCTTTGTCTCAATACCAGCAAATGTGGCTGCTCTCAGGCACCCACTGGAACCTTTGCTTGTGGGGAGACCATATGGCCTCTACCAAATGCTCTCCAAGCAGGGGAACCACTTCTGCCCACGTGGCACATGGACACTTCAGATGCTGCTGACTGCTCCTGGGGATTCACCCAGCTTCCTCACCAGAGCGTCGCCAGGCACTGAGTTCCAAAAGTTCAGACTCTGCACTCCACTGTTTATGGAATCCTGATGGTATTGAAACTCTCTCCTTTCCTCCTGTCAGTGGTTTTGGGAAACAGATTTCTTGTTCAGTCCCCTGCGAGTGTTTTTTCTCTTTCTCTTTCTCTCCAGCTATTTTTTGGCAAGTGCTTTTCTTGCACAATCCCAATGTACCACACTCTCCCCATTTCCCTTTTTCTGTCTTCTGTCCACAAAAACAGCTCCCTACCCTCTGCACCTTTTCTCTCCCCCAGTTCACCTCTATGCACCATGTATCTGCCAGGTTATGTGGCTCAGGTTATGCAGATTGTTGTATTAATCCTCAGATCAATTTCCTAGGTGTTCAAAATGGTTTAGTGCTGATCTGGCTGTATTTCAGAGACAAGAAATGCTCAGGGTCTCCATGCTGCTCCCCCTGTGTTTTGTACAATTGTTGCAGTGTAAGAAATTATTTTACCGTAGGCTCCCAATTCATGACAGCAGGTATGTAAGTAGTAAGAGTTAAACATTGAATTTTTTGAAATATTCTCAATCCATTCAATTATACTTCTTGATCAATTACCATGTGATTAACTATACTACACAATAAGCTAAGCAACAAAGAAATAGTCAATCGTTCATGTATCTTATTTTCCAATGGAATACATCAGGAATTGAGATGTTTTATTAGACAGTTCTGTATAACATCACTAATAAAACTATAAAGTCTGAGAATAAAATGAAGTACAGCAAAAAAAAAAAACCTAGATTTTATGAGCTATGCAAAATCTCCTGTTTAACATGGTAGAAACTGGAATATACCAGTTAAACTGCATGGAGGTAGTTTCAGTTTAAGACAAAAGATGTGTACAATAAAGAAAGTATCAGAGTAGAAAACTAAGATACAGTGACATCCATCTAACACACCAAATCCTTGCCAACTCTTTTTTTTGTAACTGTTCTTATATTTTAACTAGAATAACTCTGCAAATCACCAGGGGTCTTTAAGTCTATAGCTTTGTGGTAAGTGGACATATATTTTAAATCTAGAGGAGTTGGCCCAAATCCTGTTTAATGAGAATACTGAGTCTGCTTCTACTATGATTTTGGAAAACATTTGGTGTTGATGATGTTGAAGACCATAACCTAGAGAGCAGCAGTGTGAAAGTCGAAGACAACAGTGCCCAGAAACTTGGAAGTATGACAAGCATTTTCATAAAAATGGCTCAAAACCTTTCTTTCCCTTACATCCAACTGAAAATCTCTCTCTCACTCTCCTCTCTCTCTCTCTCTCTCTCTCTCTCTCTCCAAAAAAAGCTATTCGGTACTCTTGCTTAATTTAAACACTGGACAGAAAATACAGCATCTATTTAAAAATGTGCATGGAGATTCAGAATATATTGGAAGGAGAAAAGTTTCCACAAAGCTAAGCAAGAGGGTGCATCTGTGATTGGAGGAGTCAGACAGATGCACCTGATGCTCAACCAACTTCTGAGGAGTGTTGGAAAAAGAAACACACTTCCCCTTTCATTGGAAATGAATCATAACCATTCTCTGCTTATGGTGCTGGGACACAGTTTTCTATTTTTATTACAAAGAAGTGCTATCTGGCAAGAAATGTGAACAACCCCCTTGCACTTAAAGAAAATGAGTGGAAAGGAAAAAGGCACTAATTGATCCTTCTTAACAAGTTCCTCCACATCTCCACTTTAATTTTTTCCATCATCACCTCTTTTAGATGAATCTTTTTCTCTGTTCTCTCTGAGTTATTGCTTAAATTAAAAGTGTTTTTCAAGCTGATAGAAACAAATGTAAATAAGGACACAAACAGAAAAGTACATTTTCCTTTGGATATTGGCATTCAGGTATTTTTGCTCATGATTCAGCATTAAACAAAGGATACGAATATAAAAAGTATATAATTTTTTCTAAGGATTTGGAAAAGATACTACATAAATGGCTGTACTATACGATTATAATGGCCCTATTTATTAACACAATACATGTGTGCCTACTAGTGCATTTCAAGGTGCATGACTCCATTTCCTGAAATTATTTTTGAACTATCTGTATCAGTTAAACCACTGTGTTTACTGCCCTCCTCAAATCTTGCATATACCAGGTTCTTGATCTCTGCTTAATTTTTTTCTTAAATTGACTTGATTTGACTTCCTTATTTTCACCCCTAAATTCACACTCTCACTTATCCTTAGTCTGAATACTCTGAGAATCTGTTTCCACAATGGAAGCCCTGGCACCTAGGACCCTCCCAGGCCAGCCTGCTTGATTAGCTCATATCTCATCCCCACCCATGCCACTTCCACCTAGCCAAGCATGTAAGATCAAACAATAAGTGATTTTAAAATCTGTTCCATATTCTAGACACCAGAGAGGTGAACAAACCATGGGGACAATTAGGGAAAATTGAAAGTAGATTCTTGTTGGCATAATGTTTGAAAATTTTAGATTTCCATATATTTGAAATTGTAATAAGTACAATAACCTATATCTAGATGAATAAAATGAAAGCAGAAATCATTCGTCTAATAGATTATAATTATTAGCATATTACTGGAAGAATATATTCATTTAATTAACCACTTGATCAGTGTAGGTAGTTTTAGTAATTCTTACTATGAGAATAGTATTACTTTGCCATAATGATTATAGAGTTCCTTCTGGTACTTTTTGTTTATAGTAGCAATAATTTTGCAAAGAACTTATTATTAACTCTTTACAATAAAAGAGTAGAGTTCTTTATCATGGTCTATTTACAGATCTAACCTTACCTTTATTTCTTGACTCATCTTTTTCCAATGCAAAATCTTTGTTTGATTAAATGAAATAATTTAGAGTTCCTCAAAGCATTTTTCGTTTTCACTTCATCCACAAGAAAAGTCCCTCATCTCCTTTCATGACACTGAAGAATATTATTAAATCATCTCTCAAGACATATCAGCCACCACTCTTTAGAAGCCTTTCCTGACCATGCCCCTAACCAGATACTCTGGCATGATTATATTCTTTCTTTCCTTAAAGTATATCCCATATATACTTCTGTCAGTCACAAAATATGTAGCACAGAAGGTATAGCTTTGGCTCTATCATCCCTTATTTGATTACAGCTAAATTTAAACCTCTGGATCTTATTTCTCTCATTTGTTGTGAAACCCAGCACAATATCTGACATAAAACAGGAACTCAATAAATATTGTTAAATTGGTGTATGATGCTTTCGAAGTTATTTTAAAATAATATTCAGTATTTCTAGGGCTGTTTAATTTTCAGCACATAAAATCTTATGTGGTTATAATAGTTACAGAAAATTAAAAAAGTAAATATTATAAAGATTGAAAGTGTCTTGGGGTGGTTTTAAAATATGTCTACAAATTATTTGATTCTATTTCTTTTAAGGAGTGGAGCTTAATTCCTCTCCCCTTGAGTGTGAGTTGGACTTAATTAATGACTTGCTTCTAATGAATAACATACAAGGCAAATGGCAACGTGTTACTTCCAAGATTAGGTAATACAGGCATTGTGGGATCCTTCTTGGCTCTCTGCCTTGCATCACTTGTTCTGAGGGAAGCTATCTTCCATGCAATAGGGACACTCAGCAGTCTAGAGAGATCCAGGTGGCAAGAAACTGAGGCTCCCTGTCAACAGCCATCTGAATGAGCCATCTTGGAAATGAGTGTTCTAGTCCCAGTCAAAACCTCAGATACAGCAGGCCCTGATGATAACCTGAAAGCAAATTCATGAGACACTCTCATCTTGAATTACCCAAAAACTCACTACTGATATTACATCCAGAAACTATGATATAATAATTTTTTTGTTGTTTTAGACCATTAAATTTTGGGAGTAATTTGTAATGTAGCATTAGATAACTCATGAAGATCCTTTAAATAACACTTAAATAGTGTCGTATATACCTTTTATAGTCCTTTGAGTAATAGCTCAATATTGTAGTACAGAGAGATAGAAGGGAAATTATGAGACTACGCATTCATATAAACAAAAGTTTGAGGCCAGAGAATTTTCATTATTTTAAAATATAAATTTCCCAATAGTAGTATTAAATGCTAGAGTGGACTACCTCGAGGATGTTGTTTCGTCTCCCAGAGCTTCCTAAAATAAAAAAGTTTTAATTCTGCCTGTATGCGACTTGCCCATAAAACTTAAAAAAAAAACAAAAAAACAAAAAACAAAAAACAAAACCTCATTGTTATATAACATCAAAATTAAATACTTCTATAACTTGGTATGTGAACGCAGTTCTGCCCTGCCTGTCATATTGTAAATGATTAATGGATATTTAATTTCTTACCATTAAAACTCAGTAAATAAAATGAAAAATATGGTTTTTTAATGTGTTTGGTAAAAATTTTGGTGAAACAAATGGAATTGTTACATGTTACAATACTTACATGCATTAGGAATGTGGTTCTTAATATTGGCTGCACATTAGAAGTACTTGGGGAAATTTAAACAAAAATGATGCATGTATTTAAATTTAATAAATAATGTCAAATAGTATTCCAAAGTCCTTATAGTAATTTGTATTCCTTTTCTGTACTGTATGAGAATTCTACTTTCCTTTTGAAATGCATTTGCCTTCCTAAATATTTTTTTTTCTGAGACGGTTATATCATCAATATTTTTGAGACATGCAGAAGCTGTATTACTCTAGGTGTGAGAATAAAATTAGTCCATGATTAACCGCAAAAAAAAAAAAAATGATGCATGGATCCCATTCTTAGAAGATCTGATTCATTAGGTCAGAGAGAGCCTGGGTATTTTTGATCTTAAAGATTTCCCAAGATGATTCAAGGGTAGAGCTATGTTTGAAAGCAAAAGTGACTTAGAATAGCCTCATCGACACCTGATTACAATTCTGAAATGGCTCAGCAAATTATACACCAGGAGTTCACAAATGTTAGTTAGGATGCATAAGAATCACTTATGGAACTTGTGAAGTACACAGCACACTGAACCATATTCTCAGAGATCCCAATTGATTAGGTCTGGAATTGGACCCAGAATACTGTAATCAGGCAGCACCTCCAGGGATTTTTAATACATGTGGGACACATAATATGAAACACTGACCCACACACAAAAAGAATAGTAAGCTCATCAATAAAAACACTTAAACCTCAACGATAAGCAAAAACACATCCCAACTTAATGAGCAAAATATCTGTAAAGACACCACATTGAAAAAGATATACAGTAGGCAAATAAACTTTATTCAATATAATGTAACTAGAGAAGCGATACTCAAAACAATGGCATCATTATAAATTTATTGTCAATTGCTAAAAAAAACAAAACAAAACAACAACAATAACAAACCTAACAACAAATTGCTAGCAAGGATGTAGAGCTATATGAACCACCATTCATTATAGGACGTAAATGAAAAATGCTATAGTAACTTTGAAAGACAGTTTGGCTGATATTTCTTATAAAGCTAAACATAGACTTAACACATAACCTAGTAATTGCCATCCTAGGTGTTTACTAAGATTATTTGAAAACAAAAACTTGCCACATGAGTGTTGATAGCTTTATGCATAAGCACAAAATCTAGAAAGAGCCAAGTTGTTCTTTGATAGGTGAATGGAACAAATTAAAAACTGTGATGTGTACATATTTTTTAGCAACCAAAAGGAACAGCTATTAACCCACAGAAAAACATGAATGAATCTGAAATTCATATTGCTAAGTAAAGAAAGCCAGTTTTAGAGAGCTTGGTGGAATATGACAAATGGAGTATTACTCCATGCATATGACATTCTGGAAAAGACAAAACCATAGAGGCTGAAAACAGATCACTGGTTGACAAGGGTTTGGAGCAGTTTTAAAAAGGTGGAGTACATGAGATATTTTAGAACTATGAGACTATTCTGTGTGGTACTATGATTGGTGATACACAACACTAACCGTTTGTCATAACCCACTGAACTATAATAAACTCAGTTTGCTGAATGTAAGGAAGAAAAAAAAAAAAAACAACTAGGAGAGAGAGAACACAAGATAGAATGCCGATTGTACCTAAAGAATTTAACTATTAAAAATACATGACATAATCTTACTGAAGGATGTGGGGAAAAAAGCAAGGCTGATCTAAGAAATTTTGGAAGTGAATGAACACAGTAAGACTAAAGATAAAAGGAGCTATAAATAAGTGTTGTACTCTAGTTGGCAAAGTTATTTTCATGGGAATATGAATAAACAATTCTGAAAGTGCTGTAAATGCATGCCAGGGTTGAATATGTAAATGGATGGCAGCTGATGGAAACCAGATTTGTCACTATTGGAGCAGGAGGTTACAGATCAACAAGGGGGAGGCTAGAATAAATCAAGATGAACCATGTGATACTGATTTAGAATTAGAGACATTAACATGAACTCAGGTTTAGCTTAATATAGATACATCCATGTATCTATATATCTATACCTATATCTATTTCTATATCTTTATCTGTATACAGTGGCTGTGTCCACTGGGATGCCTTAGAAGCAATGATACCCCAGGAGCAATGAGGACACCCAGTGCCAACCTCTTTGTATCTAATATCATCCTCCAATAAGAGCAATCTAGATTCTTAAATAAATAGCTGATTCTAAAGCTGGGGAAAGGAATATACAATATGATCCTGGAGTATCCATTAATGGCAGAAATTATTTAAATGATAAACAACAAGAAAAAATAACAACTCTGAGAGTATGTCAAAAGGACTCAAGTTCCAACTGAAAGATATATATATATATATATATATATATATATATATATATATAGCATTGAATCCATAAATTGAGGGAATAGACAGATTTCCAGTGAAGAACAATTCCTATGTATGTAGATACTCCCCGTTCAAGAAAGTGGAGTATGAATCTCTATCCGTTAACTGTGGGCTACAATTAATGATTTGTCAAAAAAGAACAAAGTATAGGGCACCTGGGTGGTTCAGTCAGTTAAGTGTCTGATTCTTGACTTGGTTCAGGTTATGATCTCACAGTTTGTGAGTTCAAGCCCCATATTAGGCTCTGCACTGACAGTGCAGAGACTGCTTGGGATTTTCTCTCTTCCCCTGTCTCTCTGCTCCTTCCCCACTCTCTCTCTCTTTCTCTCTCTCTCTCTCTCTCTCTCTGTCTCTCTCTCTGTCTCTCTCTCTCT
>NW_026058074.1:0-18064 GCF_023721935.1 Panthera uncia | reverse complement strand
GGGGGGCGGCAGCCCAGTACTCACCAGCGCCGGGGCTGTGCATCCAGGGGCCGGGGCCCTCAGAGCCGGGGGCTCATGGCGGGGCGGGGGGCTGGGGCGCCGGCCTCACATCCCCCCAGTCGCCGGCGGCTGCAGAGCGACTGAGAGACGGAGAGAGGAAGGGAGGGGGCCGGGAGGGGGAGGGCCCTGGCAGCCCGGCCGGCCGGGTAGGATGACAATGGAAGGAAATGCTTTATCTGAGTCTGAGAGCGGGCCAAGGGGGAGGGGAGGGAGGGGGCAGGCGCTCGCGGCCCGGGGACACACCACCCCGGCAGACACTGCCCGGCGCGGCGCACGGGCGGCGGGCGGACACACCGCGCGGCCCGGGAGGCAGCGCCGAACCCGGAACGCGGGACGCGGCCCCGACCCGCGCGCGGCCGCCGCGCTGCAGCCCAGCCCCAGGCGCTGCGCGCCGACCCGCGCACAATTCCCGGAAACCCAGATACCTGAGCGCACGCAGCCTTGCATACACAGCGTACACGAGCGCACAGCCCTGTTTACACAGGGCAGAATCATTCGCACAGACACACTTCTGGGAGGGACCCCCAAGCTCGCAAGTGCGTGCACGTACAGCCCACCAGCAAACAGCCGCACACAGAGACAGTGGGACGCTAGTGGACTCCCAAGTCCCGGGCAAGGAATCCCAGACGGACACCCCCCCCCCCCGTCCCCCATACCCCTCCCCAACACGACTTGCCTGAGGAAAGTTCCAGGATCTGATTTGAATCACTGCCTAGCCCTCCCCCTCGCGCCCCCCCGCCCCCCACGCCTGCTGAGGGGAACAGAAGGGTCCAGCCTGTTCCTATTAAAAGAAAAAGGGGTTGGGGGTGGTGCTGATTTTGAAAGTTTTCTTTTTTTAAAGAAATTTCTCAAGGGATTTCCTTCCCTCCTCTCCTCTTCCTTTCTTCCTCCCATTCCTCTCCCCCCACAACCCTCCCCCCTTCTTTCCCCCTCCCGGTCCCTATGAGTCAAACTTCAGCAATGTGCCCAGTGTCTCCCAGTGCATTACAGCGGATCACAGAAATGTTCCAGTCTGTGAGTCGGAATGCAGCCGCCTCCAGCCCTCCCTCAGCTAATAAACTCAGCTCGGGGCCAGCTTTGCGCAGCAAGTCTCTGCGCCCCCCCCCTCCCCCCCCCCCCCTCAACTCTTAACAGGACCAGAAGGTCAGACTCGGGGGTCAGGGGCTGAGGACCTCTCCATTGTGCTTCCTGGCCTAGCCTATCCACCCTGTGGCCTCTGGCAATCTGCTGGGTGGGAGACCGAGCCAATGGCTCTGGGACAGGGAGAGGTCCACCACCCACAACACTAGACTCTCCTGTAGTGTGAGGCTTCACCTCTGGAAGGCAGGATGCAGCTTCCCTCTGACTTCCTACCCATCCTACCTCCCTCTATCCGAGGAACCCCAAGAGTCTCATGACTCTACAGAAGGAGAAACGTCTGTAGAAGAGGCGGCACCATGCCACATAGGAAGCAAGACTCCACAGTGGCCTAGGAGGGCCTGGTCATGGCCCGGTCCAACTTCTGACCACAGACCCCTGTTTGCGTGAGCCCAGCTCCAGCCTCAGCACTTGTTGCTACCTGGAGTTTTTAGCAGCTGCCTTCCTGCTTCGGTTGCTTTCCTTGTCTCACGGCTCACTCGGCAGCAGATCCAACCTCTCGGCTCATGTTAACTTACCCTCACATACTCCTTGCCTGGCATCCAAGCCCTCCTACAGCATGGCAACACGCTGTGCACATTCTGTCTCTCTCTGTCTCTCTCACCCTGCCTCCCTCTCTTCACTTCTGTAAAGAAGTAAAATGAACTTTTTTAAAGTTCATTTGAGAGAGAACACGTGCCTGTGTGTGCATGCGAGGTGGGGTGGAGGGGACAGAGGAAGAGGGAGAAAGAGAATTCCAAGTAGGACCCTAGCTGTCAGCGCAGAGCCCAACTTGAACTCACGGACCGGGAGATAATGACCTGAGCCGGAATCGAGCAAGGGTCAGGTGCTTAAGCGACTGAGCCACCCAGGTGCCCCATCCCTTTCTTCATTTTTTTTCTCGCTATTTTGCCCAGTGCCTCCTGGTACTTAGTAGTCAGTAATGTTAGTTGTTATTTCTCTTATTATTTCAGCTAAACTGGGCTGCTGCCTGCTCCCCATCATGCCCTCGTGCCTTCCTACTCCCTTACTTTGGCCCATCATGTTTCCTCTAAAAGTGATGCTCTCCCAGTCCCTTGCTGCTCCTGTTGAAATCTTTCCCATCCTCAAGGTCTATACCACCATCTCTAGAAGGCTTTCCCGGATTCACGTAGCCAGAGGAATTCTTCTCCTCCTTTAAAGGACCCCACCCCCACACCACCAACAGTCTTGCTCTGTACACTGACCTTCATCCACGTGTCTCAACTCTCTTCCTTCCCAAGAATGTTCAAGAGTGGACATTCCCTGAGCCCAGCTACTGCCTTTAGTCATGGGTGCATTTCTTTTAGTGTCTTGCTAAGCACCTTGCTCGGAATTCAAGCTCCCTATGAGTTATTTGTTGAATTGAGACAGATGTTCATGACCTTCAAGGACCATCCCCCTAGCCGGACACCTTTTTTTCCCATGACTGCCATGCTGACTCTGCAAGACACATGTTCTACCTCAGGTGCATTCTTCCCAGCTTTCACCTCTAAACCAGATGACTCTCCTTCCAGATCTCTCCTCTGTGCCCACGGCTTCCAGAAAAATTGCTCGGTTACTTCAGACTCCCAGCCTCTCCCCCCCACCTCACCAACTCTCTCTTTTAGCCCCACAATGCCCCCCACCTTAATGCCCCTGCCAGGACTCCTGTAGTTATTTCTGGACTGAAATCGGGCCCTTGTTTGCTCATTTCTACCATGTGCATCATTCATGTATTTGTTCGTGAGCCTCCTTTTTCTTTTTGACCTAATCACTGAGTTCTCAGAGAGTTGAGCAAAAAGGGTATCTCCCCCTGCCTCTGTCTGTCCCCCAAGTGTCCAGCACCTTCCTACACACACCAGGACTCTCTGTCCCCAAAGTAGGGCCAGGAGGACAGCATGTGAGACCTGCCTCAGGGAAGCTGGACTGTGTCCCTCCTTCACCGGCCAGCTTACTTCTCACTCCATCGCCACCCTCCCACCCAAGGCAGGATCTTAAGCCAGTTTCTAAGTCACATGCCCCTTGCTAGGATATGTTAGGGAGCCTCCAGGGGTCCTGAGAGGCACGAGGCAGAAAAGCGTAAGTTACCACTCTCTCTCTACCGTGGTTGCCATGGGAAGTTTCTCTGCTACGCTCTTGAGTCAGGCCTCTCCCAGGCTGCTCAGCCAAACACCTAGCAGAAGAGATTAGCCCCATAGGACCTGCCTTAGTTCCCCTGAGTCTTCCCAGAGTCTCTGGCCAGTACAAAGCCTGAGGACACACCCCTTCTGCTTCTCTTCGGGCTTCTGGGCCTACTTGACCTTCTCTTTCTCCTCTCCTTCCCTTACTTGGCTACCTTTGACTGACTATATTCCATGTAGCAGCCCTATGCTTCCCTCTTTGGCAAACATTAGATCATTTATCCTTAATAATCCTTGTTATGCTCATGATTAAAGTATGGCCCACAAAGGTTAAGAAATCTGACCAAAGTTACCCAACTGGTAAGTGATGGGGCCATTCATTCATTCAACAAATATCATTGGGTGCCCCTGTTGTGCCAGGATTCAAAGCTCCAAACAGTCATCTGGTCTAAACCTCAGGGCTCTGAGACCACTCCTGTCCCAGCCTTCTAGATGCGGTAGCCAAAGCCACGATCCCTCCCTAACCCAGACTTCCCACACACTCCCCACAAAGCCAATCAGAAAGTGCTCATTCCCCAAGGCCTTGGTGAAATCTCAGAGGACAGCCATTTCATTGGACTGGGTTGGGCCTTGCATTCCAGTTTCCGAACCTGGGATCAAATGTCAATTCACGGGGTTTGGGATTTGCAGATTGATGGGGGAGGTAGGTCTCCAACTCCAAAGAAAGGGTTTCAGGGGACCAGATATAACAAGCGGAAGGCAAGAAGGCAGGAAGGACGGAGGGAAGATAATTAGGATTTGAGCGTCTCCTTTAGCAGTGTGTGCTATTCAAGGCCCTTTCACTCATATCTCATTATTGCCCACATTGTTGGACTGAGCAAACTTAAGCTCAGAAAGACGAAATGATTTGCCTAAGTCCACAAAGCCAGTAAGTGACTTAATCCTGAATGTCTGATTCAGAGCCTATGCAGTCTCTGTGGCAGGTCAGAACAATGGAGGAGCTACTGCCAGATCTCCTGCCCCAGTGTAAACCTGGTTACCTGAGGACTCAGCTGACCTACGGGGGACATTCTAGATGCTAAACGTACCTCCTCCTGGCCCCAGCCAAGTGGTCCCATGCCTGGTTCCCACTGTCTCTGTTGGCATCGCACAGGCAGGATTAGAGGGGCTACGTAAGTATTCGAGGTAGGATTGGGGGTATGTGGGGCTTTAGGGTGCAGCCAGCCAGACCCCCACGTGGGATTTCCGGATGCGAGAGAAGAGGTGATACATCCTCCTGGGCCAGAATGAGGTGGATAGATAAGTCAAGAAGAGGCTGGGGCATGGTTACAAGCCCAGATGGCTCAGATGATGCTGGGGACTAAGGCAGGTGGAGAGAACTAAGCAAGTCCCTTACCCTGGCCCCTGCCTCCCTCCAGTGTCAACAAAGGTGATGTGGTTTCCCCTGTGGTCTGTTGCCCTAGACACCTGCAGTTCTTAGTATACGTATATGTGTCTATGTGCCAACAGCGACATGGGGGGACATAAGGAGAAAGCGGTGGGACAGGATGGGGAGGGGCAGGAAGCCAAAGACTGGGTCTCCTTAACACCAAGATAAAGAAAGCAGAATGAATGCAGAAGATGGCAGAGGTCCCCCCTTGACTACTCTGGGTCCCCAACCGGGAATATCAGGAGAATCAGGGCTCTGGGCTGGAAGTCAGGGGACTTGAGTTCTAGACCCCGTTCTGCCATTCACTTCCTGGGTCACACCTTTCTAAGTGCCAGATTTCTGCTGTGTAAAATAGCAGTATCTCCGCAGGGCTGATTCTGAGAGCAAGTGAAGTACTTATTCAAACATTTGTACCACTGTGAGTTTTAGAATTATTGTCCTGATAGCATAAGAAATATTACAGTTGCCCCTGGGTACACAACACACACACACACACACACACACACACACACCACAGTGGAGATAAAGAACGTTAAAGGCAAAAGCAAAAACTCAGCCTCTGCCCTCATATTGATCACAATGTGTCGAGGAAACAAAACAAACCTAAAATCCTTGAAAGCTTCTTGTGAAGCCAACTATTTTTAAAATCTCACTGTCTGTGTGATCTTGGCCAAGTCACAACCTCTCTGGGCTTCAGTTTTCTCATCTATCCAATGAGGGGAGCCGGTTTAGGTCACATCTATTTATTTTTCTGAGTCGAAAGCAGTTTTCTAATCCTGTTACTCCAAGCGTCAGTGAGTACGCAGCAAAGAGGAAAGACCTGAGCAGATCACGGCCCGAAAGAAGTAGGGAATTTTGAGCTGGGTTTTGGAGGAGCCCAGAGATGTGAATCAGTGTGGGGTTAGGGGGGTGACATTCCAGGTAGGGTGAATGGCGTGCGCAGGGCGCAGGGCGAGGCGAGGAAGCAGGGGGGTGGCAAACAGATTAGCGAGGCTCAGGAATGAGGTTGGTAAGGACTGAAGGAATCTGGAGAGGAAGTCAGGACCTGAGGAGGAGAAGGGGCAGTCACCGGGCTGAGGCAGCTGAGATGAGAAAGTGGGGGAGGAATATGGGTGGGAAGACACTCTCTCAGCCCCAGAGGTGGGTGCCAAAGCCCATCCAGCCAAACTCCACCCAGGAGAGAAGGAAAGAAAGGTTCCCTTGCCAAGAGGCCCCACCCACCCTTCCCTCCTCTCCCAGCCCCACTCCCAGCCTTGAGGTAAACCAGGGCCCCCTGAAGCCAGAACCTCCATTAGTGATGGGAACAAGCAGATGGGGGCACTGCCTCATCCCCCCATGGCAATAATACCAGCAACAAAATAGCAATTATAGCAATGAGGATCCTGATGAGACCCACTCCCCACCACCTGCCCTCTGACAAACCCCTCAAACCTCTTGGTATGACTCTTCCGTTGACTAGGATCTTTGCTCCTTATAAGATTTATAAGATTATCTGGTCTATAGGATGCCCCCCAAAGCTGACATTATAACAAAATCACTTAGAAGAATCTGTGAAAAGCAGATCTCTGGGCCCCCTCACGGACTCAATCAGACTCTTTGGGGCGGGGGTGCTCAGTAATCTATGGCTCCCCAAGTAGTTCTAAGATATGGTCAGGTTTAGGATGCTCTATCGAATCCACACCACTCCTTTTACAGATAAGGGAACTGAGGACCCAAGGGGGAAATAATTTGCCAGAGATGACACAGTTAATCAGTGACGGGAACAGGCAAAGAATTCAGGTGTCCCAGCTTCTAGATCAGTGCTTCTTCTAACAGCCCACATTGCCCAGGCCCGGAGATGCCTGTGCCAACAGAGATTATGGTCAGGGAGGCAGCCACTGGGCCATACTCTAATCATGAGCAAGAAGAAATTCGTCTGAGTTGCATAATGCCTTTCTGCAGCCAGCTCACAATTACTCGCTCCAGTGGGCCCCCGCAGGGATGCTGTGGTCCACCCACTGGTGAGCTTGGGGCTTTGGCCTTGCCACATGCCCCCAGCCGGACCTTCTGTAGCCCCAGTGGCTGCGCTGGCTGGAGGGCAGGGTCGACTTTTACAAGTCTTAATGGTTCTTTTTTGGAAGCACTTATCATCGCTTCTCGGCCTTTTGGCTAAGATCAAGTGTGGAAGCACTTATCGCTGGCACCGGAATCTCTAGGAAGACCTTAAGGACGTCCTGGCCTAGGGACATATACCAATCTTCCCTAGAGGTGTCTTTCAGGATTTAGACTGCGTCCCTGTGGGCCAGGGGTGTAGAAGCAGGAAAGGAGCGAGGAGCTGGGGTGAGGCTAGCTAGTCAGGATGTGAATGGAGTGTCCTTGCTAGGACCTTGAAGTACCCCACTGACATATGACCACCACTACCCTCTTTTTCACCCAGCATAATTTCATATATATTGAGCATCTTCTCTGTGCCAGGTTATTGGGCACAGAGGTCAAAGGAGCCACAATCGCCATCACTGAGGAATTCTGCGTCTCCTGGAGAGCAGAATATGGCTGGCGAAAAGAGCCCGGAGTGGAGAAAACTGGCTGACCGTCAAGGGTCTCTGACACCCATGTGGTCAAGGACGTGCTGGGGTCTGAGTCCCAGAAGTTCCATGTTAGAAGGGTGCTGATGGATCACGGGGTCCCGGTGGGCTAGGGCAGTGGCCTTGCTCTGACCTGCTGCCCTCTGTTCCTAAAGCAATGATTCTAGAAGTCTCTGTCTCCCTCACATCCCTTACTCTAGCTCTTCCAGAGTGGCTAGGGGTGGGAGGGCACAGGAGGCAGAGAAGACACCCCTCTCCACTTGGGCAGATCCTGAGGCTGGGCTCCACGCTCCTCTACACTGAACTTTCAAGGAAACATTTAAAAACCTGTAAAGGAACAGCTAAAGAGAGGGCATGTTGTGTTGTGGTTCAAGAAGCAAGAGTTTGGGGTCAGGCTGCTTGGGCGGGAGTTCGTTGCTGGCCCACTGCACGACCTTAGAGATGTTATTTGACCCCTGGGATGCTTATGTCCTCATCCTCAGACGGGGGTCCAAAGTGCCTGCCCCATTAGGGTTGCCATGAGGACCGACTGGATGGCCGGTGAAGCGCTTCATTAAGAGTCTGCCCACATGGGGCTCTGTTCCGGGTAGAGCTCAACGCGGACCTTAGTAATAAAGGACAGGGTCCTGTCCCTCCGGCCCTCTCAGTCACAGTTTTCCCCTACAAACTCAGTCTTAAAATAAATACTGCCCTAATTTATGCAAAGAAATCCAGATAGTCTAGCCCAAGCTGACCCTTCTGGAATGTACGGAGTAGCTTGGCAGGGCTGTGGGAATGGGGAGAATATGTGGAACCTTTCCTGACCCTCCTGAGATACAGGTGTTGGCTCCGCGGCGGCTCACTTGGGGGAAGTCTGGACTGTGCTGCGGAGAATGCCCGAACGCACTGCAGAAAGGGCCTTGCCGCCTCTCTCGATTCCTGGCACTGTGCATCTGGAGCAATCTGCACATCTGGCTGCATCCCTGGGGCAATGTTCACAGCTGCTGACATTTGAGGGAGGAGAGATGCAGCTCCTCAGCCAGGGCCTAGGGGGCTATAAATAACTAGCTAAGAAGATCAGGGGGATGAGGTTGACCTGGGGGGGGGGGGTGCGGGAGCGGCTGGCGACTTCCCCCACCCCTTTGGGTCCAGAGCCAGGCTTTTAGCAAAACAGGAAGAGGCAGCAGCAGCTGCTGGGAAAGTAGGAGTGGCTTCCCTTCCCCCACTTGCCTGGGGCCTTCGGATCCCAGCCAGGACCTGGGAGAGGTGGAGCCATCCAGGAGGGGGGAGGGAAGGGCATACCCACGCAGACTGAGGCCCCGCTCCCAGTGCCCTCCTATGGCTCAGCTGGGGCACAGGCAAGGGAGACTGAGACAGACAAGAGCAGCCCAGGGGGCAATGTCCACCACCCCGGCCCCCTCCCGTTCCCTTTCTGTTCCCCTATCAGTGGGACAACAGGAAGGACAGGCATTAGGAACTGAGCTTAAAATATGTATGCGGGGCAGGCAGTGTATCTAGAGGCTCAGTGTTATGTCAAGCCCACCTTCCTCTCTCATCCCCTCCCAGACCACATTTGGGCTGAGCCTAAGCCCAAGTGGGTGGGAAAGAAGACTCTAAACTGGAGGAAGGATGCCTCTGGGCTGCTAGAGGGGTCCGGGGCCTGGCCCCAGTGGGATGATGGAGAACTTCTCCATGAACTGTTGGGGTGAGGTGATCCAAAGTGCAGGGGTGGCTCTGGGTGACTTTTCCTGGAGTAACGGGGCATCCAAAAGGGTGTACTCTAGAGAGCCAAGGCCTAGGTCAGAGGGCCTCATGAAGTCCAGGATTAAAGAAGTTATCCCAGAAATGTTGCTTTGCTTTGCCTTGCCTGAGGGAGACTGGCCACTGAGAGTCTGTCCTTGGGCGCTTGACCGGTTGATGACATCTGTTTGGAACTTTGGCTGGCCCACATCTCCAGTGGGGTCCGTGTCAGAATCTGTCATGACCTACCATTGCCTCTCAGCCTGGAGCCCCTTGCTTTTCCTGCTGGAACAGTCTAGACCAGCATCATCCAATAGACACAGAATGTGAGCCACGTGTGTAACTTTAAATTTTCTAACCACCACCACCACCAAGTAAAAATAAATAGATGAAGTCAATTTTAATACTATATTTATTTAACCTTATATATGTGAAATATATATATATATATATCATTTCAGCATGTAATTGAAACAAGAAATTGTTAATGAGCTATTTTGCATCGTTTCTGCATACTAAGTCTTTGGAATCCAATGTGTATTTTACACGTGCAAGTAGTACATTTCAGTTCTGACGGGCCACGTTTCAAGTGCTCCATGGCCCATGTGGCTGGCAGCGGCTGCTATAGTGCACAGAAGAGGTCTAGATGGCTGGTAGCTGAGTTTCTTCTTCAGCCCTTCTAGTCCCTTGCTGGGGAAGGGGCCCCAGAAGTGGAGGAGGGGGCCAGTGAGGTCCTGTAAAGGGTTAATTTGTCCTATGAGGGAGGCCCCCCACTTTGATTTTCAAGCATCCACCGCTAGACCTGGAACCAAGTCCTAACATTTAGGCAAGCAGGGAAACTGAGTCACAGAGGAGCCTCTTTCTAGACAGCCAATCTTCTCCTCCTCTTCCTAGACCTCTTGCTCTAAGCCGCAGTTTGGTAGAAACCTATTTCCTCTTCAGGTGTGCTAGCCTCCTACCCTCCTCTTTCCCCTTCCAAACACAACCCCAAACCCAAAGCAATTCAGTCGGCAAAGTTAGGGAACATGGAAGGGGACGTGAATCTGGAGGAAATACAGAGTCAAGCTGTGGATGTGTGGTGTGTAGAGGCCGGTGGGACACTCAGGGGATGTTGGATGGACAGTTGTTGTCTGAGAGGGGAGGGCAAAATAAAGATCTGGGATCACCAGTGAGAGCTGGAGTTGTAGGTAGGAGTGGATGAGATCATAAGAGCAGAGAAAAGAGGGGGGAAAGGGGACGGGAACCGGAAAGATGGCTAAATACAGAAACTTGAGAGAACAAAGGTTTTGGGTGGGCAGGGGGGTGGCAGCCAGGGGAGGAGGCTGAGAGGGAGCAGTCAGAGATTTAAATGAAGCAAGAGGAAGTGCCATGTCAGAATCCAGAGTGGAAGAGAAGGTTGAGGAGAGATCAGCACTCAATTACAACTGATGATGCTTTAAAGCTGTTCTTACACAAAGAGCTCACACAAATTGCTAATGAACACGAAAACAGTGGTAGACTCAAGTTCAAAGCAAAGCAAAGGCTCTTCAGGGAAAGAGGAAATACAGCTAGTAGGCGAGGTAGGGGAATGTTCAGCTTAATTGTCATCAAAGTAATGCCAATTAAAATAAGATGAAGGCTGGGGCGCCTGGGTGGCTCAGTCGGTTGAGCATCTGACTCTTGGTTTCAGCTCAGGTTTTGATCCCATGGTCATGGGATTGAGCCCCCGCATCGGGCTCTGTGCTGAGCGTGAAGCCTGCTTAAGATCCTCTCTCTCTGCCCTCCTCCCCCCCCACTCTCTCTCTCTCTCTCTCTTTATTTTTTTTTTAACTTTTAATGTTTATTTATTTTTGAGAGAGAGAGACAGAGAATTAGTGTAAGCAGGGGAGGGGCAGAGAGAGAGGAAGACACAGAATCCAAAGCAGGCTCCAGGCTCTGAGCTGTCAGCAAAGAGCCCGACGCGGGGCTTGAACTCATGGACCGCAAGATCACGACCTGAGCTGAAGTCAGACGCTTAACCGACTGAGCCACCCAGGCACCCCTCTCGCTCTCTCTTTAAAACAAACAAAAAATAAAATAAGATGAAGGTAGACACTGTTTTCAAACATTAGTGAGAGTGTGGTGACATTGACATGTTTTGAAATCATGACTTTCACCCTTTTGAAATCAATTTGGCAATATATAGTAAGAGCTATATACCTTTGCTCAATTATGCCACCCAATGTACCCTAAACTAGATTTCCACAGCCAGAATTCAGGAGGGGGTGTGGAATAATGATGCTCACCACCGCACTCTGTAGAAGATGGAAAGTTCAAAACAACTTGAACACCTACAACTGGAAAGTTGTGAGGCAAATTATATTTCCACTTAATAGAAAATTATGAAGCTGCTAAAAAGATGTTTATGAATGCAATAGAGCAGCACAGGAGAATAGCGATTTGTTTATGCACTGTGGTGGCAACTGTATTAAAAAAAAAACAACCCACCAGGGACATAAAGACAAAGATCAAGAGGAAATACCCAGTAGGCGCTGATTATGTAGGGGAGTGAGTACACATGTTTTTCCGGTCATTTACTGATCTTCAACACGGTGGGGACGGAGAGTGGGGATGAAGGTTGATCCTAAGCCTGGACTGGGCGACCAGGAGGGCTGTGGCAAGGAGGTCACGGATCCGTTCAGGCAGCGGGGTTATTTATGGTGCTCTGTGCACGTGCCAGGTGCTGTCCGCTACATTCGCACAGCACTCTTCCCATGGGCGAAGCTCGGATCCCCTGTCTGGGTTCCAAGCTCCCGGAGCTTCACCGGCCCCTGGGCTGCTGAAGGGGCCTCGTCCTGGGCGTGGAGGGGCAGACCCCGGAGGACAGGACCCAGAGAAGTCCAGCGAGGGCCCTGGGGAAAGGGAGCAGAGTGTGGGGGTAGCGGTGGCCCCGGGGAGGTTAGGGGAGGGTTGGGGGATCACCAAGTTGCTTAGGGGATGGGAGGACCGCTCTGCTCTGGGGGAGGAGTTGGTGGGCTGTGGTTGCCACCTACCCGCTTCATGTCTCCTCGAAGGTGACAGGAGATGGGAGTGGGCCACCACCTTCACAGCCCCCACAGGAACTCTACCTGGGCCCCACCTACAGGCACCATCCGGCCCGGGCAGCCCGCTGTTCCTCCCCCTCGGCTCTCTTAATACATCGGCACACTGGGGCCTTGAAATAACACATCTTTATTTATGCCCTCATTTCCACATAATTTGCCTATGATTCACTTGTTGTCGAGAGGCATTAAAACCTCCGTCCCCAGCTCCCAGGCACCTACCAGTCCCTGCCCCACTGCCCCTGTGCCCCACTGTTCCCTCCCACTATGACTTACCTGCTCTCCCCAAGCCCCCACCCCAGCTGCTCCCTACTTGGCCTTTGTTGGGGGGGGGGTATGTGGGAGGCAGGGGCTGGGGCTGAGAATGGCCCAGATGGAACCTGCCCGCGTCCCCAGCCCAGAACCTGGCCCCAGGGAAGCCCTGCTGGGAAGGCCCTGTGGTGTTAGGACGGACGAGAGGTGACCTCTCACAAACAGGAAGGCCTGGAAAAGGGAAGAAGTTTCTCTGGCTTAAAAGCTGTAGAACCCCCAGCCCCAGAGGCAACCCCTTTCTGCGACCCCCCCACTCTACCCCCTCACTTCCTCAGGCTGGATTTTCCTCATACCTCAAGGCTGAGTCCCTGCCCCCCACTCTGTTTCCTTCAGGGCACAGGGGTATAGAGTTTCCACCGTGTGTGTGTGTGTGTGTGTGTGTGTGTGTGTGATTGAGAGAGAGAGAGAGAGAGAGAGAGAAGGAGGGAGACAGAGGGAGAGAGAGAATGTGGAGAGTGTATTAGGGGATAGAAAGAGTTGTCTTCTCACACCCTCATTACCCAGTAGGGCCATAAAGCTTTGTTGCCCCCACCCCAGAATCTAGGTGAGTCAGGAGCTACGATGTGGGGGAGGCAGGGGAGGAAGAGGTGGAGGAAGAGAGCAAGGGGCAAGGAGGGGGCTACTGGAAGCCGAGTAGGGGTGAGGGGAGCTGCTGTGGTTGGGTTATCTGATGTGAGGAGCCAGGTGTGCTCTGGGGGTGGGGGAAGAGCAGCCGAGAGAGGCAGAAACTGCCAACGCAGCCTGGAGACACAGAGAGGCAGGGACAAGAAAGACAGAGCAGCCCTGAATCAAGAGGAGGACCCGAGGGAGACTTTAGATCTTTCCCCATGTGGGGGGGGCGGGGGCAGTCCCTGGGACATCTGCCCCCCCCCCCCTGCTCCCTAGCTCCCAGAGAACATGCAGCCTCCTGTCAACACCCCGTGATAGAGGTGGGGGTTGCCAGGGAGTGTGTGGAGTGGGGACAAGTGTCCAGCCCTTATCCCGGAATCAGAGCAGTTGGAGACAGTTGAGGGTCTATAATCTCGGTTGGGGGTTGATGGGTGGAGGAGGCTTTGCAGGAGGAGATAATGGGGTGGAGCAGAGCCCTGGTCTGGAACAGGGTGCCCTCGAGCCAGGCATGGTCAACCGGCTCTCCTGCATCAGCTCCTCCTGCCTTGGGGGAGGGGGGGCGCTCCGCTCAAGCAAAAGCTGCCCTGCCAGCAGGTGCTACAGCCAGGGGCGGAGAGCAGGGCCGGGAGCACCGCTGGAGTGCCAGCCCGGTCCTTGGCAGGCCCACCTGTGAGTTCCAACTTCGGCCTCCTCCAGCCATGACTTGGCCACGGATGCGCGGTGAGGGGAGGGTGCTCCTTCCAAGGAAGAGGATAGCGCCAGGCACTATTCTAAATGCTATGTATTCATTCACTCGGGCTTCGTAGCACCTACGCGGTTAGTATCACTATTATCTTTGCTTACAGAAGAGGGTGTTCTGCTTCACTAGCTTGGCTGCTTCCCTGCAGCCAGGAAGGCAGGAGAGGGGCCGGGAAAGCCCCCTGAGCTCCCTGTATCTATGCTGCCCCCTTAGCCTAATACTGTGCTGGTTTGGGGTAGGAGGACCTGGGTATGCATTTGCTCAAAGAATGAACCAACAGGCCAGCACGGGTCCCCTCCAAAGGCCACAGGTATCCTGCCTTTCCTCCCGTCCACTCCCCTGCCACCTGGAGGCCTGCCTGTACACAGGGCAGAAGGCAGGGAGCCCCTGGGGTGGGTCCTATCAGAGAGGAAGTGGGGCTGGCTTCTCTCCTATCCCCTTTATCACTTCTCCCCATCCCCACTCTACCCACGGCTGGCTGTTCCACATTCCCCTCCCTGCAGCCCTCGCCCCAGGGCTCCAGGGTGGGAGAGGGGAAGAAATTTAAATCCGAGGGACGGGGGGTGGGGCTGGGGGTAGCTGGAGGAAACTGAGGCGACACTCTCGGAAGGGGTTTCCCTGGCACTCTGAACCTGGTGCTCACGGTCCTCCGCACCCAGGCCGGGCTGACCTGGGCTGCCAAACCTTTCCTGATGGGCTACTTGAGCTGCCCGGCCCATCCTGCCCGTCGAATGGGCGAAGGGAGCCGGGCACAGACACAGAAGGGCAGCCCTCTCCTGACCCTCCTGCTGCCGCAGGTGTCCACAGGCATGGGCAGGATTTTCAATTAGGTGGGGTTGGAGCAGAGTGGCCCGGGCCTTTCTAGGTGTCCTGTAGGATTCTGTGTGCAGGTGAAAAGGGCAGTGGGGTGGCCTCATGAAGCCAAATGAGGAATGTGGGACGGGGCTACTCGTGACTTCTCCACTCTCCACTGAGGTGTGGGTGCCGAAGGAGAATTCTGCCCACTGCCTCCAGCCTCCCTCTCCTCAGAAGCAGCACCTGGGAGACGAGGCCTTTCTGCCTTGAGCCCAGCTCAGACGGAATTTGCAGAACAGACCAGCTGGGAATTTGATATGTGATCCACCTCTGCATTCTCGATATCAGATACCCCGGGATCTCCGATCCAGGGCTCAGATCAGGTATGTTCAGGCTTGGGTGATAACGTTGGGTCCCAAAGAGGGGTGGACTGTGGAAGCACTGACGAGTTCCCCCAATTCCTGCGGGCGCCTGAGCCTTTCCAACCACTCCCGTCTCCCGAGACACAATCTCTCCTTGTCTGCCCCCTCCCCTCGCTCCCGGTGAGCAACTGAACCGAAGCGTTCCTGGTCAGCGAGCTAACGTCCACCGCAGCAGGGCGGAGTCTTTGGCCCCGCCTTGGTCAATTCGGCACACTTAGGTCCGCCGACCTAAGTTTTGGAAGCTATAAGGCCAGGGGAGATGGTCGGAATATTGAATGACAAAATGAGGATTCAAAGGACTTGAGCAGGCTAAGATGTGGGATAAATCAAGTCACATACCTATGGATAGAGGCAAGTACGAAGTTCTGCATTTTGGTTCAA
Source organism: Panthera uncia (assembly GCF_023721935.1). NCBI lineage: Eukaryota > Metazoa > Chordata > Mammalia > Carnivora > Felidae > Panthera > Panthera uncia. The sequence continues at coordinate 2,739 of NW_026058074.1, read as the reverse complement.
AAACAAACTGTCCACACACAGAATGAGGGGGACGTGGCAGAGGCTTTAGGGAGAGGTGGTTAGTGAGCGTATGGGTTCTGAAGCCACAGGGACTTAACTTCTCAGTTTCCAAAGTTCAAGGGAAGGTGTTTAAATTTGCATAAGTCCGTTTGCATTTCATTTTCCAGCAGGGACCCGAGCAGAAATTTTTTCACTTGACGTCTGTTGTGAAGATCAGATCTTTTAGATGCTAACAGAAGGTGGGCAGCACCTTGCCTCGGATGCATTCGTTCATGTGTCCATTTATTTGGCTGCATTTTTGGAATCCCTCCCTTATTCTAGCCTGGTAGGGAGCCCCAAAGGCAAAACAGAAATTTAAAACCCACTACAAGAAACACTTCATTCTACAAAGCAGGGGTGGGAGGAGGTGCACCCTTCTACCCTCTGGGAAAAGAGGGTAAAACAGCATGGTGAAGTTCCAGGAAGAACGTGTGAAAGACGTGAAGCCTGAGCTGGCAACGGAAGAAGTGGTAGGAATTTGCTCAGATGAGAAAACTGGGGGGATAAACAATGAGAGGAGGGCATGGAGGGCATAGAAGAATGTACAGTGAGGGTCTCAAAGTATAGTTTGGGGATCCCTGTGTGCCGCTGAGCCCCATTTAGGGGCTTTGCGAGGTCAAAACTGCTTTCATAATAATACTAAGGCATTGTCTGCCTTGTTACTCTCATTCTTTCACTGGGTACACAGGAATTTTCTAGAGGTTCCATGATGTGTGATATCCTAACAGATGGAATGCAGAACCAGGTATGAGAATCTAGCTGCCTCCTATTGAGCCAGACATTAAAGAGATTTGCAAACCTGTAAAACAATACCTTCTCGCCACTAAATTTGTTTTCCTTTGGAAAAAGTTTATTATTTCATTTCATTTCATTTCATTTCATTTCATTTCATTTCATTTCATTTTTTAAGTAGGCTTCACGCCCAGCTCGGAGCCCGACACGGAGCTTGAACTCACGACCCTGAGATCAAGACCTGAGCTGAGATGAAGAGTCGGACACTTAACCAGCCGAGCCACCCAGGCATCCATGGAAAAAGTTTATTTTTAATAAAAAAATGTATTGTTTATGTTAACTTACATTCATTATTGTTATTTAACATTTTTAAAAATTTAATACATAGTTTAAAATTTTCTCAGTTTAAATTTCCAACATGGCAAATATTGATAGGTATAACCCACATAAACAGAAGTTCCCTGGGGGTCCTCTTTTTTTTTTTAATATTTACTAATTTTGGGAGAGCACAAGCCGGGAAGGGGCAGAGAGAGGGGGACATAGGATTCGAAGCAGGTTCTGTGCTGTGCTGAGAGGCTGACAGCAGCGAACCTTATGTGGGGCTCAAACTCATGAACCACGAGATCGTGTCCTGAGCCGAAGTCAGACACTCAACCGATTGAGCCACCCAGGTGCCCCAGGGTCCTTATTTTTAATAGGGTAAGGGGGTCCTAAGACCAAGACGTTGAGAGCCACTGGCGGGGAGGCAGACCACCGAGGCACATGGTCAGAGAGCTGCAAGTGGTCGGACCCAGTAGGAGCTTGAGTTTCAACATCTGGCCGGTGACACATGGGAGGCAGACAGGCTGGATCACCGTGGGCTTTGGACCTTGCCAAAGGAGCAAGTGTCTAGCGGATACTGGTAAAGAAAGACCATAATGGAAAGAAGTTGGGGACAGTATAACTAGAGTTCCATGAGTTTCAGATTTACGTGCCTATCTTCCCGTCTCTTCCCCACACTTTTCTCTCCAACACGACTGTGTAGGTAGGGGCTAGCTTTGGCTTATTAAGTTGCACACCCGCCCTCTGGTGGCCAGATGGTGGTGATGCCTTCCCCTGGCTCTAACAGCTATTTGAGGAGCAGGTGTCCACAAGTCCAGAGGCTGAGATGTGGAGGAGAGGTCAGAGAGTCCCTCTGGATGAGTGGCCAGAGGGTGGGAGCAATGTCAGCTCCTAATGAAAACTTATCTGACCATCCCTCCGCTCTGCAAAGTAGTAATGATGCTGCCCGGCATTTCTGAGTCACGGCTACATCCAGGTAGTGTGATAAGCTTTTTACCCAGATCATATCGCAACAACAAACCTAGAAGTAGACACCGTTTTGTTGCCCTTCTATAGAGGAAGATTCTGAAGCTCAAAACCATTAAGGAACTTGCCCAAGTTCCCACAGGTAGCAGGTGGCAGAGCCGGGACAGGGACCCAGCAGTTCATGACATCGAATGTTCTGCTTGACATCTCCTTGGTGGCTTCTGCTTGTGCCGCTGGGGGGACGGTCTGTTTGTAGGTCTGTCTTCTCTGATTGGACTGTACCTCTCGTGGGGGCAATGACTGTCATTCGTCTCTGTATCCCCAGCATTGAGCTCAGTGCTTGTGCTTGAAAGCACTAAAGGGGACTGCACAACCAGGCTGGATCTCAGAGGGAAACTGGAGCCAGCATCGAGCGTGTCCAGAGGACATAAGAGCTCAACCTTGGGGGGGCTCTTGGCTAAGGTGTGTCAGATTCTCCCCTGGCTGTGACTCCAGAGGCAGTCTGGGAAGCCAGACAGCAGGTCCCTGGTCCGTCCTGCTTAGTTCCTGGCATGAGGAGATGTAAACAGCACCAGGTGCCTCCAGCAGCAGGGAGCCAGAGCCTTGCTGGATCTCAGCCACCTTCACAGAGATAAAGGCCAGAGCAGGAGATAGAGGGAGGAGCAGTGGGGGGGGGGGGGG
>NW_026058073.1:0-75856 GCF_023721935.1 Panthera uncia | reverse complement strand
CTGACTGGCGTGAGGTGATATCTGAGTGTGGTTTTGATTTGTATTTCCCTGATGAGGAGCGACGTTGAGCATCTTTTCATGTGCCTGTTGGCCATCCGATTGTCTTCTTTAGAGAAGTGTCTATTCATGTTTTCTGCCCATTTCTTCACTGGGTTATTTGTTTTTCGGGTGTGGAGTTTGGTGAGCTCTTTATAGATTGTGGATACTAGCCCTTTGTCCGATATGTCATTTGCAAATATCTTTTCCCATTCCATTGGTTGCCTTTTAGTTTTGTTGGTTGTTTCCTTTGCTGTGCAGAAGCTTTTTATCTTCATAACGTCCCAGTAATTCATTTTTGCTTTTAATTCCCTTGCCTTTGGGGATGTGTCGAGTAAGAGATTGCTACGGCTGAGGTCAGAGAGGTCTTTTCCTGCTTTCTCCTCTAGGGTTTGGATGGTTTCCTGTCTCACATTCAGGTCCTTTATCTATTTTGAGTTTATTTTTGTGAATGGTGTGAGAAAGTGGTCTAGTTTCAACCTTCTGCATGTTGCTGTCCAGTTCTCCCAGCACCATTTGTTAAAGAGACTGTCTTTTTTCCATTGGATGTTCTTTCCTGCTTTGTCAAAGATTAGTTGGCCATACGTTTGTGGGTCTAGTTCTGGGGTTTCTAGTCTATTCCATTGGTCTATGTGTCTGTTTTTGTGCCACAAAATTATCCTTTCTTGACTAAAGCAAGTGTCTGTCCTAAAGACAAATTATTTTCCTGTTTCTTATTTTTTTTTGCTAAAGAATACACAAAATTTACCATTTTAACCATGTTTAAGTGTACTGTTCAGTAGCATTAAATATAGCTACATTATTATGCAACCAACACCACTATCCATCTCCAAAACTTTTTCATCATCCCAAACTGAATCTCTGTACCCCTTAAACAATAAATCCCTACTCTCTACTCACACCCTGGTAACCACCATTCTACTGTCTGTCTCTTTCATGTTGACTATTCTAAATCCTTCAGATAAATGGAATCATAGTATCTGCTCTTTTCTGGAAAGATAAATTCTTGGTTCTATTGTTAGAATCACATGAAAAAATAAATCACCTGTCTATTCTGGCTCCCAGCGATCTCTGGTTTGAAAATATTGGCATCTAGTCTGAGTACACCTGACATGAATTATCTCCCACTATTCTCCAATCTGTTGCCCCTGAGATATTATTAGAATATCTCATCTTTCCCCCAATGCATATTACACATTATCTTCTTTGTAAAATTGTGATCCATGCCTAGACCACTGCTGCATCATTTTCCCCTCTGGGACTCCTAGATGTCAAAACCAGCACAGCAACTACGTCTAGGGCCTTCACTGACATTGACAGATGGAAATGTTCTCCTCTTTTTGTGTCACCTGATGTATTAGAAAAACCACCCACTCTTTCCCTTTTATGGGTGTGTCCTTTACTACTAATACAGAATACCTCAATTCTGACACTTCTGGTTAACAAATGTACAGAGCCTTCTCTTCCCACATCAAGTATTTCTCCACAACACCAGCTGTGGCCTATAATTTAACTTGATCTGACACTATCTACCTGGAGACAGAGTCAGACCCCACAGGTTAAAGGCCAAGTCCCAAAAAATTGCTCCCAGCCTGCTTCAGATACCAATCACAAGTAGTAGGTCCTCATGGTGCACATCACTCTGTCAGATTTGGCTGCAAAACACAGTCTTCCACTACTCCCTTCTCAGATTTGATTAATTTGCTAAAGCATCTTACAGAACTCAAGAAACACTTAACTTACGTATACCAGTTTATTAAAGCATATTATAAAGGTTACAAATGAACAGCCAGATGAAGAGATACATAAAGCAAGGTCTTGGGAGGGGACCCTGAGCCCTGGAGCTTGTCCCTATTGAGTCAGGGGAGATGCCCTGCCAGTGTGGATATGTTCACCAACCTGAAAGCTCTCCAAAGCCCCTACTTTTGGGATTGATCAATTATGAACTCCATTTCCAGTCCCTCTCCCCTCTCTGGAGGATGGGATGGGACTGAAAATTTGGGATTTGGTCTTTCTGGTGACTACCCCCCCCCCCCCTACAGAAGCCATCTGGGAGCCCACCCGGAGTCACCATGTTATGAGTACTCTTATCACTTAGGATTTTACAAGGAGTTAGGAATCCTGTGTCAGGGACTGGGGGCAGAGACAAATATATGTGTTTCTTATTATTTCACAGCTGTACAATGGCACTCATGTAATTTATCACACAGTGCCTAAGACTATTTTAATGCAAGTCTTCTCTTTCCCCTAGGTTGTAATCTCTTTGCAGAGCACTGACCATATCTAGCACAGACTTTATTCTATGCAGGAGCCTGACTTAGAAAAGCTTTAGTTGGGATTTGCACATGATATGCAAGAATTAAATTAAAAAATGTCATCAATCCACTTCCCCCAGTCTCTCTTTCCATACACCACATTATTTACAATATATCCTAAAAATATCTCTACCAAGAACAAAATTGCTAAATTGGCCTGTTTCAGATCTCTTCCCATGAAGCAAATGTCAAATAAAACTTTTTCTTGTTTTCAGGAAAAAAAATGAATAGTAAAATAGGGATTATTATCTACTTCGTTCTTTGTTAATATTATAGGTAGAGAGGCATGTGGAAATATTCAAAGATGTTTATGACCCCTTCTGTCTAGGAGACAATAATATATTTGGAAAGCTGCAATTTATCCATGTAAAACAAATGCAAAGATCATGTCATCATGAGGATCTGTATTTGTCAAAATTTTTATGGCTTCTAAGCAGGAGATAGGTATAATAATCTTTATTTTACTACTAAATTTTTAAAGAAAATTTAATGAAAAGAACTTGAAAGTTTAATGTCAAATTTTGTTCAGAGAAAAAGATCTAAAAGAGGCCAATTCTAAGATGTTGCTCTTGGCAGAGACATTAACAAGAAAAAAAGTGGTTAGATAATTTTTGTTAGATTGCATAAAAAGAAAAAGGATGTTGAGTAAAAATCATTAGCCAGATGATGTATAGGTAGCTTGTATAAGTAGCTAGTTTTCTATACCAGGTCTTAATACCATTAAGGCTTATTAGAAAAAATTGAAAGCATTTTATCAGGAATACTAATTGCTTCCCAAAAGAACATAGTGAAGTGGATTACACAGAAAAGCTCTGTTCCAGGTTAGGTTTAGATAATTTTTACTTTATGTTGATAATGACAAAATCAAAGATTAAGGTCACCTGGATACTGTTGCAGGTCAGGGAAGTGAATTTTGTTTGAGTTTTCTCCAGCAGCCTCTGTATTCGGGCACGAGTTGCATGATGTGGACTCTAAAAGCTGGGATAATTTCATGAGTAGGAAGGTCAGTGAAGACAGAGGGGTCAGAAGGTTGGGACTCTCAACTGAGACTTGATGTGTGAAATTTGAAGGACTGACAAGGAATGTGGCGGTCCATTACATTAACGCAGTGATTCTCCAGGTGTGTCTGTATTGGAAGCACCTGAACAACTTGTTAAAAGCACCAATTTCTAAGTCTCCCCATAGATTCCGATCCAGTGGCCTGAGAGGAGGAATATTCAGAGAGATGATCTGTGCATCCTGGCCCCAATACCCAGTACTGTGCATACATACAAGAGAGTCTATCATAGGGGGAGATATAGGCCTTATTCCTTTTAGCTATGCTTTCTTTGTAAAAAATCATGAGTCTTTCAGCCTTTGTATACTTCTAAGTGGCAAACACATCTGCCATGCCCCACACCTTGGTCAACTCCAACAAGCCTCAGCTTTTGTGTTTGTAAAAGAGAGATCACATCTAACTCAAATGAGAATTGCAAGGATCCAAAGTACTGACATATGCAAAATGCCTAGGACACAGTATTATTCAATAATTATCATCCTTCTTCCCTCCTACAACCACTGTAGAGTTTATAGTTCCTACAATAAACCTGAAACTATTCTCATCTCACTGTCCCATCTGTCAATGACATTCAATCAAAGACCACGTGGATACCTATAGTTTTTTTTTTTTAATTTTTTTTTTTAACGTTTATTTATTTTTGAGACAGAGAGAGAGCATGAACGGGGGAGGGTCAGAGAGAGGGAGATACAGAATCTGAAACAGGCTCCAGGCTCTGAGCTGTCAGCACAGAGCCCGACGCAGGGCTCGAACTCACGGACCGCGAGATCATGACCTGAGCCGAAGTTGGCCACCCAACCGACTGAGCCACCCAGGCGCCCCTTGATACCTATAGTTTAAAAACTCTGGTTTATTACTCATTGCAGGGAGGGAGAAAACACACCATGGGGGACCACGGGCTAACTCAATAAGATAGTGTTAGAAACAATCTATCATAGAATTTGGGCTTTGACGGAGTGATTTAGAGGAGGGTTTCAAGAAGTAGGGGTTGGCGCTATACTGGATGTTGCCAGAAAGCAAAGGCCATTTTATGTTTCGGTCATTAATTTTAACTAAGGAAGGGGATGTATGGTACTTCATGTGTGGCCCAGCGACCTTGTTTTTGTCTGTGTTTAAACAAAATTATACAGAGGCCTTTCATTGTCTCATTTTATCAGACTGACACTCCTGACTGCTCTCCTTTGCTCTTTTTCACTTCTGAAATGAAACAGAGTATAGAGGAAAAGCTGATATTCATTTTAATACCTGTTTAAATGAAGAGACTGAACATTTACTGACATTGCCTATGTTTGACATCATGCCAAGCTTTAATTCTATCTCACAGTACATGTTCTATATAAGGTGGGGCTAGAAGCCAGATCAGCTATGACTTCTAATTATAAAAGCTTCCAGTCTTTATGCTGTTGTCTTGTTGGCACCACTGGAACCCATGAATGAATTCCTGCCCATCTAAATAAATTGATTTCAGAGGGCCTGGCTGGCTCAGTTGGTGGAGTGTGTGACTCTTGATCTTGGGGTTGTAGGTTCGAGACTCATGCTATTGGCATGGAGCCCACTTGGGATTCTCTGTCTCCTCTCTCTCTGCCACTCCCCCCATCATGTCCTCACCCGTGTGCGCATGCTCTCTCCCTATAAATAAAATCTTTATAAATAAATAAGTCCTTCAATTTATAATCAGAGACTGGAAAAAACTTTTTTTTTTTTTGTTAAAAAACATAGTAAATATTTTTGAGTTTGTAGGTCATATAGTCCCTCCCATGATCACTCAACTGTCATTGTAGCAGGAAAGCAGCCACAGATCATACATGAACAGATATGTGTGGCTGTGTTCTAATAAAACTTTACTTACAAAATCAGCTGGCAGATGGGATTTGGCCCTTAACCTATAGTTTGAAAACCTTTTATCTAGATTATAAGCAGTCAGAAATCCCAAATCAACTTGGATTTTTTAAAATGTATTTTATATTTTGTTTTGTTTTGTTTTTAATTTTGTTTTTTTTTTTAACGTTTATTTATTTTTGAGATAGGGAGAGACAGAGCATGAATGGGGGAGGGTCAGAGAGAGAGGGAGACACAGAATCTGAAACAGGCTCCAGGCTCTGAGCTGTCAGCACAGAGCCCGACGCGGGGCTTGAACTCACAGACTGCGAGATTATGACCTGAGCCGAAGTCGGACGCTTAACCAACTGAGCCACCCAGGCGCCCCTGTATTTTATATTTTGAATAGTTAAATGTGCATAATAGGAAAATATGTGTAAATATAAATTTGTGTTTTATTTTAATAAAACTGCCAAAAACATTTGAAATAAACTACCAGTTTCTGAGCATGACAGAATCAGGACGGTGCCTCCTATCATTTGCTTCTGTGATCCTGTATAGTGGGAAGTGGAGCTCAAGAAGCCAGAGGGCTTATCTAACCATTATTCTGTGCTTCCTTTCCTTGCTCCTTGAAGGAAAACTCTTGGTAGCTAAACTGAAGCTCAGAGAGGTTGAATACTTACTTGTCCTCAGTTATCCAGATGCTGGTAGAGCTGGTGTTAAGCCGTATTTGTTACATTATACCCTATGCCTCAACTTTAGTAAGTTATTGAATTGGTGACTTAGGGGCATAAAAAGAGAAAGAGAAAGAGAAAGAGTATATGGTCAGAATAAACATAGGGCAGAAGGCATTTTGTTACAGTTTGACCTTTTGAAAAGTTAGGGTTTGGATATAAATGCAGAAATTGGAATTCAGTACCAAAGCACTGGAAAACCATAGTATGTCCAGCCTCAGCACCCAATTCCCTTTTTATAGATTTCTCTTCTAGTAAGGCATAACATCGTGTCCCAGTTGAAAGCAAAAGTCACCTATCACCACTGTATCAGGTTGTCTCTATCTGTGACTCGTAGGTAGAAAGATGGGGTGGGCATCTTGCAGGAGATGTTTCCCCTCTGAACCTCTCCGACTACACGCTATGCCGCTGCTCTTGGTTAAAAGGAATTTTCAATTAGAATCTCCCATTCCCCAAATGTGCAGAAAAAAATACAAGTGTGTATGGGTAACTGGCACATGAGCATTTGTATGACTTTATGTTTAAAATAGAATATCACACAATGACATTTTTCATGCAAAAATAACAGTCATAAAACTTATACATGAATTTATACCCAGCTCCTATATATTTCTATGGATATAGCCCACTAGATAATATTCTTTCTTTTAGAAGAGTCCAGCCTATGTTCTTCTTCTCCCACAAGCTTGGTTTAACCCTCCGCCCCCCCCCTTAAATAACAATTAAGAAAATGGTACGCCATAAATATTTTTTCATTTATTTAAATGTGTTGTCACAGGAGGAAAGGAGGTGAGTCTTGCTTTGGAACACAAGGGGGACATTTGCTAAGCACCATTATATCTCTGCTCACCTCTGTCCTCCCTTTTATCTCACCTAGAGCTGCCAGATTTAGAAAACAAAAATAGAGGACTCCCAGTTAAAGTTGAATTCTGGATAAATGATAAATAATTTTTTTAGTATAAGTATGTCCCAAATATTGCATGGGATGCTTGTACAAGAATAATTATTTGCTGTTTATCTGGAATTCAAATCTAACTGGTTATCTTATATTTTATTTGGTAATTCTACACATAAATACTTAAGGCTCAGTTTTCACATGGTGGGTTGTCTGGTTTGACAGAATTGAATTCAATGTCCTGTTCAGCCACATATGAGCCCTAGTCAACCTACTTAACCTGAAGGTAATAATTCATGTTGTAGAGAGTTGTCATAAGGATTACAAGGAGAGAGTGCAAATAAATCACTCAGGTCAGGGCCAGGAATAGGTAGCTGCTCAACAAACATTGGCCAAATGTTTATTTCCTTTTCTTCCTTCAAATTCTTTCAACTCTTCCCCTAAACTCTCTGACAAGAGGTTTTTTTCCCCCTTTTCCCTCACAATAGACTGTACCTGTTTCTATTACAGCATTCATTGCATAGAACTGCAGGCCTGTTTTGTAATCATGATGATACAGACATATCAATTCCTTCCTCCCTTTTTTTTTTTTTTTTTGTTTGTTAGTGTTTGCCTGCTGTAGCTTTTTAGTACTTTTTCTTTCAAACTTTCTAGGTTCTTTTATTTAAGGTGTGTCTAAATAATGGGATTCTAATGGATTTTTAGGCATAAAGTCTGATAATCTTTTTTAACTATAGAGTTTGTTCACTGAAATAAATCATTACTGGAACGTGCATCTATTCCTACTCTTCAGTGTGTTATTTGTATATCTTTTTGTAAGTTTCATTCTTCCCTTCTTCCCTCTACCTTTCCTTCCTTCCCTTCCTCCTTCCTCACTTCTTTCCTTCTTTCCTTCCTTTCTTCCTTCTGTCCATCCTTCCTTCCTTCCTTGTTTTCTTTTCTTTTTAACCAATTGAACTTGCCTTTTCTTCATTCCATTTTTCCTCCTTACTGGTTTGGAAGATACACATTATATTTTTATTCTTTTAGTGCTTTCAAAGAAATATGAAATTCCATATTATTTTCAGAGCCCTAGGTTAAACAATATCATATTTTCCTCTCAAACACAGATCCTAGAACACATTGACAGAAAACCTCCTCTCAAGTTATATTTTTGCCCAGTATTTTAGTTTTGTCTTATATTTTACCCCAATAAATTAGATATTATTATTTCTGTTTTATATAAAATCTGGTTAGATTTACCCATATATTTGCAGTTTCTTTGATTAGAAATTTTTTCCTCTGTCACTTCTTGTATAAATTTCCTTCTTCCTTAAATATATCTTCTACATGTTCCTAATGTAAAGAACTAGGTGTTACAATCTGTCAATTTTTATTTGTACAGAAGTCTTTCTTTCATCCATATTCTTGAAAGAATTTTGCTGGGTATACTTTGTACACCAGTAATTATTTTTACTCATTGTTTTTAAGATACTATCCTACTGTATTCTGACCTCCACTGCTGCTTATAAGAGCCCACTTGTCTGTATAAAGGATTTTGTTTTTAGGTGATCTATCTTCTCTAATGGGCTGCCTTTAACATCAGTGGCTCCTTTTCTTTAGCATTCTGCATTCTCACTTTGCTGTGTCTAAGTATGGATTTATCTCTTTTTTTTTCATTCTTTTTTGAACTTACTGAACCTGATGATAGTTATTGTTCATCAATTCTGGAAAAGTCTCAGTAATTATCTCTCAAAAAAAACTGCCTTTACTTTGCTCTATCTTCTCTTCTAGAACAAATTCAGCCTCCACATCGACTTGTTTTTTGTGGTTTCAATTTTCTTGATGATAACATAACATAGTTGCTGAGTAACAAAATTGAAGCCAGGCTCTCTAGGTCAAATATAATGGCTCTATCTCTTCTTAGGTATAGAAACTTGTGCAAGTTACATAGCCTCCCTATGCCTCAGTTTCCTCATCTCTAAGGCAAGGAAGCAATAGTATTTCTTTATGGGATTATTATGAGAATTATAAAAGAAATTATATGTAAAGTGCTAAAAAAGGTATACAGTCCATTTTGTCTTATTATTTTTCTTTCTGTGCTGTACGATGAGGAATTGATTCACATCCATTATACAGCTCACCAGTTTTTACTTTCTTTGTCAAATATGTCCTTTGGGATGCTGGTTCTATTGGCATATTTTTCATTTTCAAAAGTACAATGTTGGTTATTTTTCAAAATGCCTGGTAAATCTTTTTAATATTTACTTTTAATTTACTCTTGTATGTCTTTACACATTTATATTTGCATTGACATTTGCTTCTCCCAGGTACCTTCTGTGAGACACCAAGAAACCCTAGGCCACTTTGAAAACTGCTTCTATTGGCCTATCCTCAATGTGTTGGGAAAACATATTGAGGGAAGGGATAGAGCAAGTTCTCTCACTTGATACAGCTGATTTGAAATGACTAAGAAATGTGGGTCTGACAAAAAAAGAAACAAGAAGCTGAGGTCAGGTGTTCAATTTGAGATTGAGACAGTGGTTTTTATCTTTGATGCCCATTAGAAATATTTGGAAAGCATTTTAAAAATATGGGTGCCGAAGCTCCTCTCTAGAAGTGGGAGCCATGCATCAGTGTTTTCCCACAACTGTCCAGGCAAGTCTATTGTGCAGTTGGCACAACCAGAGTAATGAAAAAAGAAACCCTGAAACCATTCCAAGCATTCCAAACAGGGAAGGACATCGTGCAGAGGATCAGATGCTACAACACCATTGGGAGTGCTTGGAGAGTAAAGATTAGGGCAGTTGCTGGTTTTTGTTTTGTTTTCTGAAAACCTCAGGGAAGATATAGCACAGGAATAGGAATCTCAGAAAACTGCCATTGAAAACTACAGCTGCTTTTGATCCAAGGAGGGTGATTTGGAGGAAGACTAACATCCTCCTCCAGAATGGCTTATCTGCTCTCTACAGAAGCCCTTGGGCCTGCATGCTGTTTCCAAAGGAAAGGTGACAGCTTCTCTTTAGTTTCACTTTCAGATTGTCACAGGGACACCGCTTCTTACTAGTAGCATCTAACACTAAACTGTGGCCAGGAAGTCTAGGAGATACAGAGCAGGGGGTTAATGGTGCAAATCGGTCACCAGATTAAGAACCACTGGACTGTGATAAGTAAACTTCCAAAGCTCAGAGCACAGAGGTTCTCAGGGCTCTCAGTAACTGTGGACATCAAAATGCCTCCAAAAGCATTTTTTTCCAGATTCAAGAAGAAGGCTCAAAGTTAAACTCTCCCAGTGGAGAGAACTTTTCTTGATCCTCCAGATCCCTGTAGGTACCAAGAGGATGTAGGGATATCTTTTCCCCCTACAGTGCCTTAACTTTTCTCGCAGGACTAAAGATTTCACAAATAAAGGGCAATAAAAAGAATCTAAGTCAACAAATTAAAGGCAACACTTTGAATCTGGTATTCAAACGGAGGGCTTAATGATGAGTACCGTGAAAATGCAACTATATAAAAAAAAGAAAATGCATCTGATACCAAAGCTCATATTCTTTGTTCTTCATGCCATTGCCTTTTTCTAAGAAAGTGATGGTGTGAATTTTGTAGGGTTCTTTTTTTCATTTTTCACATGAATCATCATTTAGCACAGACTCTTGCAAAGAAACTGGGCATGGATGAAGGAAAATAAGAGAGGCCCCTTCTCATGTTGGTGGCTCTCCTCCTGTTCCCTCTTTCTGAGAGCGACCACCCACCTGGTGTGTTTCCTACTTCTCTCTCACTCCTACAGACTCTCCCTCTTCCTCTTTGTCTCCTATGCTTCCCCAAGCTTCTTCTCTTCTTCTTCCTTTTATCTCCTTCCTGTCAAAGTATCTGGCAAGTAGAGCTGGGCAGAAATGTGGTTAGATATGTGTGGGGTTTCTCAGGGGTGGGGTGACCACAGATTCTGTGCCCAGGGCAAAAATATTACCCTAGAGGCAGACAGTTGCACCCTGAAACTCCTATACCTTCTCCTGTCATAATAATATTGAATGCTTACTGCTTGCCCAGGTGATGGTACTGTGTTTAAATATGGTGCTTACAACCATGATTGACACATATTTAGTACCTTAGTGCAGTATCATCCCTAAATTTTCACAACACACTTGCAAAGCATATAATCTTATAATTCTCATTTTATAGATGAGGAAATAAAAGTTTAGAGAAATAAAGTAAGTTGCTCAGTTTCAAATAGCTAACATCCAGATCATGTGGTACACATCCCACCTAATTCTCAGTTTCCCTGATTATTCCTCCAATCCTGGCATTATAACTTAAGAAGGACATGGATAGACTAGAGTGTCCAGATAGTCTGGCCACATGAGGAAGGAAACCAAACCATCTTCATCACCTTCATTAATGATGAACATTTATAAAGTGGTAAAGTGCCACCTCTATACCTAGTCCTCCTGTGTGTTTTACGTAGATTATCTGCATGCAAGTGAAACAGTACAAGAACTTTATGAAATATGCCACATTATAACAATCCAATTCACAGATGAGGAAAATGAAGTATAGAGACATTAATTATGTAACTTGCCCAAGACAGCCCAGCTAGTAAATGATAAAGGCAGGACTCCAGTGCCAAAGCTTGTAATTCTACAGAAGGGTATAGAGGTTGATAGGAAAGAAAGAAGATAGGAATATTTCGGTTGATGAAGAAATATCATTTAGAAAGGAAAAAAAAAATTTAAATTGTAAACCTCCCAAGAATAGAACTAGAACTATGGTGGGTTGTTATAGGGAGGTAGACTTCTGTACAATATAATAAAGAACTTTCCGGCAATTACTTTTGTCCAATAATGCTACAGACTGCCACACAAAACAAGAGTATGGATTCTATGGCACTGGAAGTGTGTGGATGTGAAAGAAATTTCCTAAATTGAAAAGAACACTGGAGAGTGCATTACCTCTTAGATAATATGTAACCTCTAAGATGCTTTGGATCTAAGAGTCAGCTTATTTAAACCATCACAGCAGCCTAGCAGACAGAACAGATAGAAGGTTGTAATTTTATAAGTGGCCATATTTAAACATGATGAGGAAAAATGGTTGAATCTGAATCTAGTCTCTGATTCTGTCAGCATTTCCTCAAACTGTCTCCTGACAAATTACCTGGCAAAAAAGCCAGCCAAAAGCAGCCTGTGTTCCAATTAAGCAGGACTTGTTGTTCTTCCAGAATTTATTTTTGTGTTAGGAAGACACATTTCTTCCTCCACAGTTTAATGGGAGTACTAATGGTGGTAACAAAAGGAGATGTCATTTGCAGCAAGTAGTGAAAGCTAATACTGACCTCATAAGACCTGGGAAAATGAGTAGTAATGTCATGTCTGAGAGGAACACTGTGTGTGTGGAAAGTCATGTGTCTCTCCCAGCAAAAGACAGATTACTTTAGGAAAATGGTGAGGGGGAACAAGGAGGCAAGTGTAGGGTACTAAACCCAGGCAAACAGGGTCCTTTCCTTGCAGAACCACTGGCGTCATTATGCAAGGTTAGAGCAGGAATAAGATGGCAAAACCCAAATGCCTTTGTTAAAGTACATTCGAATAAGTAATAACAATGGCTACCATTCTTACATTTCATAGATTATAATGCATGTTCAGATATAGTATCTTACCCCAGCCTTCCCAACGTTTTACATACAAAGGAAACTGAACCTAAAGGCTTACAAGGATTCTTTCTATATAGTGTCTCATTTATCATCCAAATGACCTTAAGATGAAGTTCTTATTACACTATATTTTTAACTAAGCCAAGAAAAACTATATTAAATGCACAAGCGATAGTACCTATTCTGAGTGTATCTATGGCTGTTGTTTTGTTTCTATCGTCAAAGTCATAAACATCAGGCAATTAAGAAATATAGGGACATTTATAGAACTAATGTTTAAAAAAATTTATGATTATGAAAATAGTATTCTTATTACAAAAAATGTTTACAAAAAACACTGCAAAAGTGTACGGAAATAAATTAAAATCATTCACAATACAACTGCCCAAACCAACTACTCTTAAATATTAGATACAGTCATTTTCAACATATATATATATATATATGTATATATATATATATATATACATATATATATATATATATATATTCAGATTATGCAGAGATCAGTGTATAAACAGTCTTCTTTATCACACGAATCTTCTATTTTATTTAATATAAGCATAATTTCAGAGGCTTAATAGGTCATGTGGGTGTAGCATAATTATTTTTTTAAGTTTATTTATTTTGGGAGAGCACGCACGAGCTTGAAGGAGTGGGAGAGGGGCAGAGAATAAGGGAGAGAGAGAATCCCAAGCAGACTCCATGCTGTCAGCACAGAGCTTGATATGGGTCTCGAACTCACAAAACTGAGATCATGACCTGAGCTGAAATCAAGAGTCAGACCCTTAACTGACTGAGCTACCTAGACACCCCAAGATCTTACCATTTTAATTTTCACTTATTTGAAAACCATTGATGTCAGGTCTCTTTACCTTGTCAACACAATTCATTAAAGGCACAGATGAAAGAAGTATCTGTAAAGGGCAATCTTAAACTAGATGTTTCCCACCAAAAGTGAAGATCAGATCACAAGTAGCTGCCAGTGGGCGTGGTAAGTAGCTAAGGGCTAAGGGCGAGGGAGGCTTGGGTATTGAATGTGAGGGCAGGGAGCACAGCAGCAGGGACTCAAGTACATCTGTGTCTGTCAGCTGGCCTCTTGTACTTCTGCTGGAAGTATTTCTTATTGAGCGAGCACTTGTTGAGTGCCTATGGCGTGCCCACAAAGCTAGCACTAACACTCTCTAGGCATTTGTTTCACAGCATGGGTCTTCTGCTCACAAAGCCCTCTCTGCAAGGGGTAAAACAAGGGTTGACTCCAAGTAGACAAAGTGAGGGCACTTGAGGATCTGGAGAGACCCCCCCTCCCACTGGCAATGCTTCCTCTGGAAGCATTGGACTTAACCATATTCACTCTTCATAATAGAAAATGGAAGTATATCTATCTTTCATGGTTTGTATTTTGGAGGAGGGAATGTTTTCTGGCTTCATTCTTTTTAGATTACTGATTATAGAAAAATTGAAATACACAGTACAGTAGGGAGCAATGAACCCCCATGCACCCATTACCCAGCTACGACTTGGCTCGCAGCTGCTCTGGTTTGATTTCTTCCTCTCCCAGCCCCTACAACTCTATCAATTTGAAGAAAACCCCAGATGTAATATCTTATCCATAAATACTTTGATATGTATCTCTAAAGGATAAGGACTCCTTTATTTTTTAAAAATTGTTTAACGTTTATTTATTATTGAGAGAGAGAGACAGAATGTGAGCAGGGGAGGGTCAGAGAGAGAGGGAGACACAGAATCTGAAACAGGCTCCAGGCTCCGAGCTGTCAGCGCAGAGCCCGACGCGGGGCATGAACTCACAAACCGGGAGATCATGACCTCAGCCGAAGTTGGACACTTAACTGACTGAGCCACCCAAGAGCCCCCATGGACTCCTCTAAAAAAAATAACTATAATACAACTATCTTGCTCCAAATAATCCCCTTAGTGTTATAGAAAGCCAGTTATTGTTCAAATTTTCCTGATCACCTCATACTTTTTTCAGTTGGTTTCTTGACTTGGGCTCCAAACAAGGCCTACACACTGCCCTTGTTGATCTGTTTATTACATCTTTTAAAATCTAGAATTCTCTTCTCTCCCTCACTTTTCTCCAACAGGCAGCTCTGGCTTCTTCTAGAGGGAAATTATATTTAAAGCCCATGATCTGGGTGACAGAGATCCTTATTGTTGTTGTGATGGTCATTATTTCTGGACTGAGCTATGAAGTAGTAGGAAGGTATTTTTGTTTTGCTTACACAATTTTGATTGCTATTTACTTATGTATATAACAGGATAAATTTTTCCTCCTGAGTTTCAGAATGCCATACCTGTTTCATCAAATATCCCATGTGTTTATTATAACTAGTCGTGTTCTAGTTTCTTTAGGGTGAGAGTGGAGATGACTTACCACAGATCTGGCTCTCAAAGTCTTCCTTTACACTCTATAACAGTCATGAATCAAAAGGGGAAAAAAAGCAGGGGGAGAGATTGATACTATTTGGAGTGAAATAGCAGAATGACAGATCTCCAAAGGCTCTACTGACATCATCCACGTTAACCTCTTCATTTTGTGGACAGAGGGGTGACTTGCTCAAGGTGAATTAAGTCAACAGTCCTCAAATATTAATATGGCCAAGAACCCTCTGGAAAACTTGGTTTAAAAATTGATTGCTGAGCCTCAGCCCAGAGATTCTCATTCAGTCAGCCTGGATAGGGCCCTAGTGAAGTTGATGCTGTCAATGCACAGACTAACCTTGAATGGCACCAATCTAGAGGTTTCCTGATAAATGACCAAAGTGAGCATTTCATTGGCTACAGCTCTGTTAAAAGTACAGATGAACTCACCGTGAGCTACATGGAAAAACACTGTGAGCACATGCTGGAAAAATCAGGTCATAGGGTCCGGAGCAGACAAATTATGAATTGGCTAGATACCTCCCCAAATCTACTGGGTATCTTCAATTTTTCATCAGAAATTAATTCCTCTAGGTTAATTCCGCCTTAAAAATCTCGTTCTTAAAATTCTACCTCTGCTAGCAAATTTAAGCCATTGATTTGAATTTAAGCCTATTTGAAACACCACCAGGAAATTTTATATGAGTCTCCTAACTGCAGGAAATCTTTCTCTGAAATCTCACAACTTCTGCCTGTATCCTTTTCTTGGCCCTGAATACTTTCTGCATGATATGTTTAGATCTTCTTGAATGAGGTGTGATCTAGCAAACTAGGTATCCTAGACATGCAAATTTCCAACTCCAGATAAAGATAAAATTATTTACCTGAATAATAGCCTCAAGGTTTGATTAAATACAGCCAGAAGTGTCAGAGGTCTGGAAATCTCAGTCCTCTGTGTATGATGAAAATAGATGATAGAGGGGCACCTGGGTGGCTCAGTGGGTTAAGCATCTGACTCTTGATTTCATCTCAGGTCATGATCTCACAGGGTGGATCAGTGGGTTAAGAATCCAGCTCTTGATTTTGGCTCAGGTCTCTATCTCATGGTTTGTGAGATTGAGCCCCAAGTAAGTCTCTACACTGACAGCACGAACCCTGCTTAGGATTCTTTCTCTACCCCTCCCCCGCTCACCACACGTGTATGTGCGCATGTATGTGTGCGTGCACACACTCTCCCAAAATAAATAGATAAACATTTTTTTAAAAATAGATGACAGATACCCAAAAGGCAGGATAAATACCATTACTTCATAACAACTCAGCAATCTCGGAATAACTGACTTATTCTTTAATAAGGTCACCTTATTCAAGATTCTAGAGGCTTTGTATTATAAGTTTCCATAGGTTGTGGGACACAAGAGAGGAGTGACTGAGTTCCTGCCTCTGGTCCCTTTGATAACAGTGACTTATTCACCTCCAAATTTCCTAGGCTTGCCTAAATAGGTGCATATGTTGTTGTATGGAGAAGGACCCAAGGGTTAGTATTGGTGGTTAAGAGACTCAGGTTACTCACATGTTTACCAGTGGGGAGTCAATAAGAGAGGTACCAAAAAGTTTGGAAGAAACAAAAACAAAAAGGGTAATATGGTGATTGACTTTCCATACTTAATATTACTTTTGTTTGGACCATAAAAACTAGACTGCCATTCACTCTTCATATCACCTTTCTCTTCTTCTCTAGATAATGTATAAGTCATGAATCAAAGGACTTTTTTCTTTTTTTAAAGCATACCTTGACACCTGAAGGATGGCAAACAGTGGTTGCCTTTCTGATGGCAATGAATAAGCAGATAGGGACAATACTTTATTTTTATTTATTTATTTATTTTTTAATATATGAAATTTATTGTCAAATTGGTTTCCATACAACACCCAGTGCTCATCCCAAAAGGTGCCCTCCTCAATACCCATCACCCACCCTCCCTCCCTCCCACCCCCCATCAACCCTCAGTTTGTTCTCAGTTTTTAACAGTCTCTTATGCTTTGGCTCTCTCCCACTCTAACCTCTTCTTTTTTTTTTTTTCCCTTCCCCTCCCCCATGGGTTTCTGTTGAGTTTCTCAGGATCCACATAAGAGTGAAACCATATGGTATCTGTCTTCCTCTGTATGGCTTATTTCACTTAGCATCACACTCTCCAGTTCCATCCACGTTGCTACAAAAGGCCATATTTCATTCTTTCTCATTGCCACGTAGTATTCCATTGTGTATATAAACCACAATTTCTTTATCCATTCATCAGTTGATGGACATTTAGGCTCTTTCCACAATTTGGCTATTGTTGAGAGTGCTGCTATAAACATTGGGGTACAAGTGCCCCTATGCATCAGTACTCCTGTATCCCTTGGGTAAATTCCTAGCAGTGCTATTGCTGGGTCATAGGGTAGGTCTATTTTTAATTTTCTGAGGAACCTCCACACTACTTTCCAGAGCAGCTGCACCAATTTGCATTCCCACCAACAGTGCAAGAGGGTTCCCGTTTCTCCACATCCTCTCCAGCATCTATAGTCTCCTGACTTGTTCATTTTAGCCACTCTGACTGGCGTGAGGTGATATCTGAGTGTGGTTTTGATTTGTATTTCAGATAGGGACAATACTTTAAAAAGCAAGATGCCTCTTAAGAACAGTGTAGTCAGTTAGCTATTGCCAGCAAAATGCTTGCAATAAGTCATTCCAAGACTCAAAAGCATAAAGAAGCAATCGTTTACCATCTTTATGGACCTACGTACTGGCTAAGGGTCAGCCAATTGGTCTAGGCTTAGCAGGGTGGCTCTGCAGATCCCATTTCAGCTTGCACCCACTTCTGGTGTCTGCTGACAAAAGCTGGGTTCTATTGGATGGTTTAGTTCCACTTCATGTGTCTTTCACCTTCCTCCTGGGACCAGGGGCTAACCCAGCATGCTCTTCTCCTGGTAATGGCAGAGACACAGGGAATATGCAGAGACATTGCTTCTTAAGGTCTAAGCTCAAGACTGGCACACTGTCACTTTTACCTTAGCCTATTTGCCAAAGCAAGTTACCTGGCCAAACATAAAGTCACGGGGGCTGGAAATACAAGCTGGTCCTATAGTGGGAGGGACTGCAAAGTCACACGTCAGAGTGTGTGCACATGGGATGGGAGGGTGAGGAGGTAGGCAAATAATGCCCCTGCCACAAATATAGTGTATGCATGTTATCAATAATTAAGTCCAACATTATTACATATTTAAAAATTCAGATAAAGTTCCATTGGACTCTGATGCTACTCTATAATGTTTTTTCATGGGTAAATTGTTAAAAAACACTTCAGCCAATATATCCAAGGGTATCTGTTAGGTCTCTTGTTTAGATTTCTCTTCCTCTTTTGTTGCCTAGAGTGTTTTAATTCTTTTCCTGTATTCCACATGGTGCCAATGTTACACTTGTCTGTGTTGAGACTTATGAGTTAATGAAAGTTCCCAACTTCATAGCTTCAATTGATCCATCACTTTAAGTATATGCCATCTCCAGTATATGCTGTCTTGCTGCTAAAGAACCTCCAATTCATGGCTCAAAGTACCCATTAGTTATATATTTTCATGACTGAAACCTTATTTCTCTACTTGAATATTCTGTGTAATTTCAGCTACAATTTATTAACAAATTCCTAAAGCAAGACTCTATAGTAAGCACTTTATATCTCTTTGTTGTCTCATTTAACACTTTTGCAATATTGATAATATAATATTCCATTATATAAATGGGGGAACTGAACCCAAGGAGATTAAATAAATTGCTTAAGATCAAACTAGTAATAGTGTCAGAATTCAAATATGGTTGTGTTCAGCTGCAAAGCTAATGATTTTCCTATTCTTTTCTTTTTTAAGCTTATTTATTTTGAGATAGAGACAGCATGAGTGGGGGGAGGAGCAGTGAGAGAGACAGAGAGTGAATCCTAAGCAGGCTCCATGCTGCCAGCACAGAGCCCGATGTGGGGCTCGAACTCATGAACAGTGAGATCATGACCTGAGTCGAAACCAAAAGTTGGGACGCTTTACCAACTGAGCCAAGCAGGCACACTATCTTCTTTTTTTTTTTTTTTTTAAGTTTATTTTTATTTATTTTAAGAGAGAGATAGAGAGCAAGCAGGGGAGGCGCAGAGAGAGAAGGAGACAGAATCCCAGGCAGGCTCCACGCTGACAGCACAGAGCCCAATCTGATGCAGGGTTCAAACTCATGAACCATGAGATCATCATCTAAGCCGAAATCAAGAGTTGGATGCTTAACTGACTGAGCCACCCAGACGCCCCTTTCCTATTATTTTCTGAATGACTTTTGTTTCATTCCCCCTCCCCCATCACCTGCCACCTACCCCCAACCTGGGTTCTAGATGCAGTTAAGGTTAGGTTTTATGCCAGGTATTTTGGTGGCAAATATTGTTGGGAATCCTTTTTATTCTCTTGAGAGTCCACGGGTTTGGCAGGGCATGTACTATTATCATTATCCTCTATAAAGCTGAGAGGGCTAATACTTTGAAGTAAAGAGATTTAAACAGTTAATAATCCACAGAGCTGGGACCTAGGCTCAAGCTATTTTCTCTTATATCACCTAAATTACTACATTTAATCATGGTAATTGGAAAAAATGATAGTATACATTTTTGCTAATAGAACTAGCCAGATAACTTGACTCCAAAGGACTATATTTTCCTATAAGGCTCTAGAAGAATTTGGGAATAATAATAGTGAGAATTCCTCCCACTGTAACAAAATAATTACAAATATCTTGGTAGAAGACAGTTACTATGCAGTTTTATAGTGTACTAGGTTCTAGAGTGTTATATTTGTAACAGAATTTTTTAATAACTTGGAACTCTTGGTAGCTAATTGCTGGTTACATAACTTCTTGGACAATTAAAGTTAAAGAATAATCCTAAAAGAAGCCAAACAAACTTGAATTTATCCAAATAACCTTAAATAAATCAAATTGAAGTTTCTTCCTTTACATTATCCTCATTTTCCAATGAACATTTTTTAACGTAAAAATCTGGCCCAAGGAATCAAGAGTTTACTTTTCTTTGTGTTTTCATCTGCCATTTTTGTAGCAAGCATTGTTGCACCATGGTTTGTTACTCTGATGTGTAGAAACAGGATGTAAGCTATTACCTTATTTGTAATGACAAAGTTTCACAAAAGTATATGAGTCCTGATTTGGTTAGTCTTCTCCTTGCAAAAGCTGGAAGATGAAGTTTCTTTCCTGAGCATTATCTAGTTTTATCCTGAGTTCTTCAAAACATGTTATTACAAGAATTTTTCATTATTGATATATTTCAGTTTTGGGAGTTTATTTGTTTGTTTTTAAAGACTTCTAGATGGGGAGGAAAAGAAAGGGAAATTATTGAGATTTATGGAGTAGCTGTTCAGTGTTTAGCTCCATGCTGGGTGCTTTACATAATTTATCTCATTCTTGGTCCCATATTACATATGAGGAAATAATGACATTTTTAGTAATGCAAACTGAAGAGAACTCTAATTTGACTTTTTGTTATTGTTGTTATCAGATGGGCTCAAAATTTGGGATTTTTCCTCCTGTTCTCTTTTCCTCCTGTTCCTATATGTTATATAAGAACATATTTCCTATACCAGATACCTATGCTTGTTTCTTGCCAAGCCGTATCAGCAACATGAGCCTACTGTAATGTTGACTTCTGTTATGCCAGTAAAATGACCACAATACTTCTAAGTCTCAAATATATATACCTCTAAACAAGAGAATTTGCCTTTGCCCAGCATAGCCAGAAAGAGTCCTGAAATCTTTTCAACTGGACCATCCTAGGTCACACTTCCATCTTGAAGCAATAATTATGATTAGGTGTGAGTTGGGGGATGAAATGTACTGCTCAGTTTACCTTAGCCCAAGGCTAGCATCCCATCTTTGGAGTTGAGACATGGAATCAACGTCTTCAGAATGACACAGATCCTAAAATGGAAATGATGGGTTTTGAGGAGGGCAGAACTGATGTCTGAGGAGGCAGACAAACACAACCATCCACAACATCATTCATTCTTTCAGTGAGCCATGCAGACAACAGTCTTGCTAAGAACTGAGGGGAAAACTAAAAAAAAAATTAAACATAGTTCCTTCTCTGGGTATCTATATATTTATTATATAGAGGGAGGAGCCAAATCAAAAAGCTATACTAAAACTTGCAATGATGTGAATCAAAAGTGATACAACTATTAAAGTGGGAAAGATCATTACGTTTCTGGAGGAATAACAGAAAATTCTTGAGAGAGTTGAAAGATGACTTAGAACATAAAGGACTAGTTCAGAATTTTTTGGGTCATGTGTGATATATTGCTGGGAGAAATCAGGACATAGGAAAAAGTCAGCTTTGTTAAAGGAATGGGATGGACAGAGAAATTAGAAGAACAAGTAATAGGGCTTTAGTAGAAATGTAGCACCCTAAAAAACAAAAATTACCCTATTTCATTGTTTTATTTGGGATTAGTGTTTTTAATAAAGATGGTCAAAAAAATAAGTATATGGATGAAAGTATGATTTCTTGTTGGCCTAAAGTAGTAACTTCTATATTCTTTAGTTGAGTTAGTTCTTTTGCTCAGGAAGCCAGTACAAATTGTTTTTGTTTGTTTGTTTGTTTGTTTGTTTGTTTAAATGGTTCCTTTCTTAAGAATTTCTTTTTTAGGGGCGCCTGGGTGGCTTGGTCGGTTAAGCGTCCGACTTCAGCTCAGGTCATGATCTCACGGTCCGTGAGTTCAAGCCCCGCGTCGGGCTCTGTGCTGACAGCTCAGAGCCTGGAGCCTGTTTCAGATTCTGTGTCTCCCTCTCTCTCTGCCCCTCCCCTGTTCATGCTCTCTCTCTCTGTCTCAAAAATAAATAAACGTTAAAAAAAATTAAAAAAAAAAAAAAAAAGAATTTCTTTTTTAAAAATGTTCATTTATTTATTTTGAGAGAGAGAGAGAAAGAGAGAGAGAGAGAGAGAGCGCATGTGCATGCATGTATGGGGGAGAAGCAGAGAGAAACAGAGAGAGGCTCCCAAACAGGCTCCACACTGTTGCTATCAGTGTGGAACCCGATGCAGGGCTTGATCTCACGAACCATGAGATTATGAATCAAGAGTCAGATGCTTAACAAAACTGAGCCATCTAGGAGCTCCCTGCCTTCTTAAGAGTTTCTATTTAAGAATGAAGTTTCCATTTTAGTCATTTGCTTGTGTCTCATGTGTTATAAAAGAGCATGTAAAGTTGCTGAAATTTTGGCTAGATTTTCAACTCAAGCTGTGTATCTAAACATTAAAATGAAGTTTTCCCTTATAGACTGGAGATTGATAAAGTGATAAAGTGTTTCCCAAGGGGCCAAGGGTGTTATGAGCATTCATTAGAGACCAGCTCTATAGAAGGTGCCTAGGAAGGTATACGGAAGGTCGCCTAGGTCATGAGCCTCAATTTTTCATGATGGGTATGATTAAAAGGGAACAAGGCCCTGTCTAAACCATGGGGGGTGTCTGATTACAGATGGACCTTCCTAATTATGTGTCTGACTATGGTTAACATTTATGTCATTTCTTAAACACATGATACCTCTCAGCAGGGAATGTGGCCAGAAAATATAGATTGAGGCCTTGGGAGAATGAGAAGCTGCTTTCAAATCTACAGAAAGGAAACACTATGCTTCTTTCCTCTAGTCTACAGTATATGGTCTAAAATAGAAGCAATTAAAGAGAAATACAAATATATCTCTTACTGTCACCTCCCTCCCCCCTCCAAAATTAAGTAGATTGAGGACATCTCTGAACAACAAGGACTAAATAATCAAAACTTACAGAGAGGTTGTATATTTGCTGATTGATTTATTCATGGTTTTAATGAAGAAGACCAAGTTGTTCATCAACAAACCTTTCGAAGTTTGGTGTCTGTCTTTTATGGCTCATGTTGTTTCATCCCCTGACATTTTCTGTCTTCTCCTTCTGTCCCCTACTCTCTTTTTGTCTACCAAATCCTTTCCATCCTTCAATTCCATTTCACAAGCAGCCTCTCAGTGAAGCTTTCCTGGATTTCTCCTTCTCCCAGTTTGGCTTCTCTCATCACTCTGCTCTCAAGGCACTCTCTCATTCTACCTTCGTGTATTTCTACTACATGTATCTGCCTCTTTCAGGAGAGGATAAGCTGCTTGAGGGCAGGACTGTGTCTTCTTTTACTTTGTGCCCCTAATTCATTACTATATAATCTTTACACATCTCTTGGGAACATATATGCACCTTAAATATAATTGTTCAAAGGTAATATACCAGGAAATCAGTCTCTGCTCTCATAGCCTTGCAATGCATTGTTTCTTCTCTCTGGGATAAAATAGATTAATTACATTGAAAGTTGCCACCATTAATAGATTTATACCTAGTAAGGGAGGTAAAAAGCCTTAAATTCAACAAATATCTAACAAAATATTTAGTGTTTACTATGTATCCAGCATCAGACTAGTAATGGACTAAACAGCCATGGTCACTGCCCTATGGGAGATTCTTGCTTAGTAAGGGAAATGGTCAATCAATATACAAAACAACAGGCACTTTTACAGTTAGATACTACATTAAATGTTATATAGAGAGTGAATGGTGATTCAGGATGAAATAGAAGCTTTAGGAAAAAATGAGGGTTAGAAAATCATTTCTGCTAGTGAGCCTTGATTTGAAGTAAATGGAATGATGACATATGCATTCATGGAACTTCTTGAAAAAGCCTCTCATGGGCAAAGGAAACATGACATTTGCCCTAAGCAGGAATGAGAGATGAACTAATGCTAGAACCTCATCTACCTAATGTGGGTTCTTCTGAGATAACAAGGGTGAGAGAGTATATGAAAATTCTTTGAGGATATTAAGTTTCAGATGCCTACCACAGCATGGAATTTGAAGATACAGTATCTCAAGCAGAGCTCAAATTCACAATACTCTTTTGTTGTTGCTGAGAGACAGAGAGTGTGCATCTGCATGATCAAGAAGTCAGACAGAGGTGGGGGGAGAGAGAGAGAGACAGAGAGAGAGAGAGAGAGAGAGAGAGAGAGAGAGAGAATCTCAAGCAAGATCCATCTCCAGCGCTGACCCTGTCATGGGGCTTGATCTCACAACCATGAGATCATGACCTGAGCCAAAATCAAGAATTGGATGCTCAACTGACTAAACCACACAGGCACCTCCATAACACTCTTCTATTTTAAGTTTTCCTGGTAAGTTTTGTGGGGGACATTACAGAGGCCTGAAGAGTAAGCTTTACTATTTATAAATGGGGAGTTTCATCAGATGATCTTAACTTTCTCCTGTAATCTGGGAAGGCTGTGGTATGTAGCACAATTTGTACTTGAATATGTCCCCACAGATCTGGGTGATTCTGACATTACAGACCCAGAGGTTCTGCCAGAATTAAGATTTCTTCCCCTTGTGATAATGTAAACATTAAAATTATGGCCACCTGTATTAGTGTCATAACAAATTACCACAAACTTGGTGGCTTAAAACAATAGAAGTTTATCCCCTCACAGCTTTGGAGCTAGACATCTGAAATCAAGGTGCCAGTATGGTCATACTCCCTCTGAGGGCTCTAAAGAAGAATCCTTCCTTGCCTCTTCCAGCTTCTTATTGGCTCCAGGCACTTCTTCGCTTATGGCTGTATATTTTCAATTTCTGCCTCTGTCTTCTCATGGCCTTCTCCTCTTCTCCTGTCTCTTCACTGTGTGTCTTTTTTAAGGACACCTGTCATTGGATTTAGAGCCCACATGGATAATCCAGGATAATCTCATCTTGAGATCCTCAGTCACATCTACAAAGATTCTTTTACTAAATAAGATCACATTCATAGACTTGGATATATATCTTTGGGGGCTGGCCAACATTCAATTCCCATCTCACTCAGAAAATATGGGAAAGACAAGGCATTTCTACTCTCATTGTACATGGCAGTTGTAGCCATAAATAAATGAATATAGAATATTAACAGTAATACTAGCATGTCATCTGTGATGAAAAAACATCATCCACGGGAAAATGTTTAAGCCAAGTCAATGACACAAGTTTGAGATCTCTAGTGAATTCTGCCTTTCCCCCTCAGCCAGTCTTGGAACTTTAAGGTCTAAGTCCTTTCTGAATATTCTATTTTAAAGCCCTTCAGGACTGAGGTTAATTCTGTGGCCAGAATCCAGAGAAGCTGCTGATTTGCTATCAGGTACCTTTAAGAAAATGAAGAGTGAACCAGAAAGCCCCAAAGAAGTGCCTTTGGCTGCTTGGTAACCAGGACTACTACAAAGTAGTTCTGTTGTTTGAGATTAAGGTGGAAGTCCGAATGAGCTAAGAGATGGAGTAAGGCATGACTGAAAAAGCCAGGTCTTTGTTGAGTCACAGGATCTCAAGATTGGTCATTTTATTTGACCATCAGATGCAGTGATGAGTCTTCTGTACAACAATCTGCCAAGAAGCTTTCTGATCCATAGTTAGATATCTGGTGGCTCTTCCTTCATCCAGCATTAATAATAGCTTCCTCTATTATAAAATGGATTTTACCCTCTGTTTATTAATAGACAAACTGGCCTTCATTTTCCTGTATAAAGGGCCAAAATGATCCTAGTGACTTAGTTCCTCTCTTCAAAAATATTAAAACTTGGGGCATCTGAGTGGCTCAGTGGATTAAGCATCTGACTCTTGATCTTGGTTCAGGTCATGATCTCACAGTTTGTGACATCCATTGAGCCCCCCATCTGACTCTGCACTGGCAGTGTGGAACATGCTTGGGATTCTCTCTCTGGCCTTCTCCATCATGTGCACACTTTCTCTCTCTCTCTCTCTAAATAAGCTTAAAAAAACTTTTAAAAAATATTGAAATTTACCTTTTGCCACACATATCTGAGAGTCATGAGTCACTGTTGTAAGAAGGGTCTAAAATTGTCTAATCTTAGAGTTCACCTTGGCCATGGTTAGAATGTGCAGTTCAGGGGCAGCTGGGTAGCAAAACAGGAACAAAGAAGCTGAGATTTAAACACAAAACTGGGGAAATTAGTGGTATCTCTTACTCTGGGGATTTCAGCAGGATACTATTTCAGTCCCTGTGGGATAGGGTGGGGAATAAACTTTGAAAGGAAGTGGTAAGGAAATGAGAACATAAGGCAAAGATTGAATCTTTCCAGGGATTCTATTAGAAATAAGTTAAGGATGAAGAGAAGCAGGAACAGCCCTTGGAAACAGGGGCCAGCAGGAATAATAGAGGAAGTAGGGCCTAAAGAACTTTATAGTCAGGCTGAACCAAGATCTGAAGAGTTGGCTGGTCCTGGGAGGGTCATTGATCTGAAAGCTACAACTAAATTAATGGGTGAAAAGAATTAATGGAGTGAAAGAAAGGAGTGCCAGAACATGGAGAAATGGATGGGGTTCAGGGAGGCTCAAGATCTAGGGAGGCTGTGAAGTTAATTAGGAACCAGGGAGTCAGAGGAAAGATGTGGCATGATTCGAGCCTGGCACTCCCAGGGGAGGGGTGTGTCCCAGCTGTTTATCCAGGGATTCCTGGGCACACAGCAGCAGATACTTGCAGATACCAGCCCCTTGTGCCCATCGATGGTTACACACGGACTTCCCTGGGCTAGATCTGTCTGGGGTTGAGCAGTTTGACAAGGCCCACCATAACAATCTCTCAGTACAATTTTCAATCTCAAAAAGGGCGGGGTGGTTAAGGACATAGTTCAATAAGTAAAAAGGAATTAAGAAAAAGTTTCAGGAGTCTATCTTTAGGACAAATTAAATTTTAGTAATTAAATTTTAATTCAGTTTTTTCTATTATATTGCAATCTGACGAACTGCTTCGCAAATATTGACTTTAGAGAATGTTGAGTGGACCTATTTTAATTACTTCTCCAAGTCTCTTGCTAGTATTCAAATTAATTGCCCTTAAATACTCTGGTCACAAGACATAAACAAATGCAGTGGAGAAACAAGGATCAACTGTCTAGCAGATTCCCCAACTCAGAGGAGAGCAGCGATGCAGCAGCAATGGAACGCCCACTTTTTTGTTCAGGAGGACTCTACTGCTACAACCCAGTGAAGTGACACTCAGCATTTGGGCTCTAGTGCTGCCACTTGTTAGCTGAGTAACCTTGGAAAAGTTGCTTAACCTTCTTGAGTCTCAATTTCTGATCTGATACTTGGGATAGAAAATACCCATGTCCTAGACTTCTTAGGAGGATTATAAATAATGTATGTGAAATTTCCATCACAGTGTCAGGAACGGAGGCAGGGCAGCTATCATAACCAACACACTGTGTTGAACAGACACACCCGTTGTTGATAAAAAAGCATACATTCAGAGGCACCTGGGACTAAAGAAGGGAGGAGAGTGAGCCTTGGCTAATTTCTGACTAAATTGTCTGGCTAATTTCTCAGCAGCTTTGACTTGAGGAAAGTTCTTCTGAGTAAGCTTATATTTTCCATTACCCTTGAAGCTATGGTACCTTCCTACCACAGATGTTGGTAATTCCCAAATGAAATGCCATCTTTCCCTTAATGAAGAGGTTCAACATTCTCTAAAGTAATTTTCCATTCCTGGTCCTCCTAGGTGTTCTGTTGGCCATTGCATCTTGACTTGTTGGTAGATTATATTCAGCTGAGATCAAGGATTTCCCAGAGCTCTATTTAGATATGAAGGGGAGCCATGGTTTGAACAGAAGAACCTGTAGAACTTCTGACAGTTTTCTTTCATTGTTGGCTTTGCTTGTTGAGGGCTGAGAGTATAGTGTAGGATCAAGAATTCATAGCACATTTTAATACCTATAGGCCTAGAGATGTGTGCAAAGTTCTCCCCAGGAATGGAAAGACCTCACAGATTTCTCCTTATTTGGGGAGAAAATAGGTGGTAAATAGTGTGCCAAGATGGCTTACTAAGCAGTGTAACTCTCGCTCTGTACAAAACCTCTGAGTTTCAACCTCATGGGATTCTGACATCAGCTTTCACTTCCCTTATGGATAACCAGAAGTTGTGAAGTCAGGAACAATGTTTAACAACTCAATTAACTGGACAGATAATAGCTCAAACCCAGAATGTTATTGTTGGCTGGAATTGATTTTTTTGATTAGTGAGACTACAGATGTAACTTTATTTGACACTGCCTAAGCAAGCATTTTTTATAATTTTAGTTGAACACCCAGGAGACTCCTTTCAAACAGAAATAGAATAGCAAAGATGAGGACTGTGAGAGAAGGCAAACATACACACACAAATGTAGGGGGATTTTTTTTTTTCATGTATATTACTTAGGCATAACCTGACATTTATGTTTTGTTGTTTTTCACACTGCCTCTGGTATTTTCGGAAAGATTTTTTTTATTTATTATTATTATTTTTTTTAGCTACCCTGAAGTTATCCTTAATGTGGAGCTCTCATTCCAGAGTCTTTTCTCAAAATATTTTGGATAAAATGCTGCTTGATTTTTCCCAGAGTGATTAAAGTGAATGCTCCTATTTTTTTTTTCAATAAACATAACAAAATGTAATTTGTTCCGAGGATATCTCACAGGCAGGGAAGCTGTTTGTCCATCAACAACCTTTTCTCATTGTTCCGCCTCTTCTACCTGGGCAGAATATTCATCCTGGCTCCTAACTGATATCCTTGAAGAAGTATCCTAGGGGGAGGGCTTCAATCATGGCTCTGCCACTCAGAAGCTGTCTTTAATGTCTCTGGACCTCTGTACTCTTTCCATAGTGGTCTTGTGTCATGAAAACAGTTCTGGACTAGAACAGGAGACCTGAGGTTTAGATAGTGACTACTTTGTTAGGTTAACAAAAAGTCCCTGTGTGGTCTGCAGTGTCTTCCTCTGTTTAAATGGTGGTAATCTCTAGATTTCATTCTGATTCTAAGATTTTGTGATGTTGTCTTCTGATCCCTGGTACAGGTGTCCCTCTGGCCTTGGTGACACAGTGGTAAATCACACATCTTTTGTGGATCCTTCATTTCTGGGGACAAGGATGGGTGTGAAACATAATGAGGAAAAAGAGAGACAGCAGTGACAAGTGCTCTTGTTCTCTCATATTGAATGGATTCACCCACAGGCCCATCTGTGCAGTGCGGTAGGAGGAAGTGAATCCAGGGATGGAGTGGGAAGCAAAGAGGAATGAAGTGTAGGGTCAAAGGGACCAGGCCTCTGAGCTATCTGTCTAGCCAGGACTCTTAAGTTACACTTCTCTTCTCTCCTCCCAACAGGAAGGGAGTAAGTTGCTTAGCACCATTGTTTCTGTCTTAATTCTTTACCTTGTCAGTAATAATTCTCTTTCTCCTTCTCATTACCATTTCTCCTTCTCCTCTCTCCTATCTCATTACTCAGTTCAGATAGTTTCTCTCTTTCTAAATAATGGCTTTATTGAGATATTATCTGTATACCATAAAATGCACTGTTTTAAAGTGTACAATTCAGGGGTGCCTGGGCGCCTCAGTCAATTGAGCATCTAACTCTTGGTTTGGGCTCAGGTCATAATCTCACAGTAATGGGATTGAGCCCCATATCAGGGTCTGTGCTGGGTGTAGAGCCTGCTTGGAATTCTCTCTCTCTCTCTCTCTCTCTCTCTCTCTCACTCTCTCAAAATAAATAAAATAAACATTAAAAAAGGGTGTACAATTCAGTGGGTTTTAGTATATTCACAGAAATGCATACAATTCTTTTTAGCAAGTAGAGGAAGGAACAATATAGTGATTTCAGAGGTGTCTGCACTAATTTTCTCCTTTTTAAATTTGTCTATTTACCATTTTTTCTTGTTTGTTTTCTGTTTTATTGTTTCCCCTCCCTTCCTTTGCTTAGATTTATTGGCTTTACTGTATTTCATTTTTCCTTATAGTTTGTAAGGCATACCAACATCTATTCACCAAGTTGACCATTCTTAAATTTCATCAAAAGTTTAAACTCATAGTTTTTGGATTCTCTGCAATTAAATACTACCTTTAATCCCTTCCCCAATAAAACAAAAATCTTAACATAGAACTTTTCCTTTTTATTTTCACCACCCCCACCACACTGAAACCATATTTTAGTTTTGTGTGGTAACATTATAGATTTCGCTGTGTTTCACTTATATTTTGGTTCACTATTCTATTTTTGGTATCCCATACATCTTTTCTCATTTTGCTGGAATTTACATTAATAATTCAGGAAAGATCTGAGAGAGGTAAACTTTCTGAGTGTTCATGTATCAGGAAATGCTTTTCTACTCTTCTGAATGCAGGTTTGGTTGCAAGCAGAATTCTAAATTCAAAATCATCTTTCAAAACCATTCAGATTCTTTTCCCCCCAGCATTTAATATGTCAGAAGTCTAATGCTGGTTTGCTTCTAATTCTTTTATAGATTATCTGTGTTTTTTTTTTCCTCTATGGGAACTTTTAGGATGTTTGGTTCCATTCATTCAATAATTATTTATTAAGAAGCTACTAGGCACAAAGCGCTATTACAGATGCTAGAGGTAAAAAAGTGAAAAAAACCAGAATTCTTTGTCCTCAAGGACTTGATTCTAGTGGAGGCAACAAGAAGACAAACAAACAAACAAACAAAACATATGGTGGGTCAGTGATAAATGCTGTGGAGAATGATAAAGTAGAAAAAGGAGATGAGGTGTGCTGTGTGAAAGTGGAGTATTGACATACTAAATATGAAAGCGAGGAAGTGAATTACTGAGACGACCTTTGGCCAGAGACATGAAGGGGGTAAAGGACAGATCAAGCTGTGCAGATATCTGGGAAGAATACTCCTGAGGAGGAAACTTCATGTGCAAAGGCCCTGAGGTGAGAACATTCCAGGGAAGTTTGAGAAAAAGCAAGGAGTTATTATGCCTAGTTGGAATATACCAATGAAAGTGATAGTTGTAGGAGATAAGATCAAAGAGAGAATGTGGGGGATGTGGGGTTAAATTCTGTAGGGCCTAATAGACCATTTTCAAAATTTTGATTTGAGTCTGAGTGAAATAAGAAGCCATTAGAAAATTGTGATAAGAAGAATGGCATTGAAAGAGCATGCTGGTTGCTGAGTTGAGAATAGACAACAAGGGAGACAAGAGTCAAAGAAAGGAGAATTTATGGGTTTGTCTAATATTCCTAGGGAAAGATGATGCAACTTGAATCACAGTTATAGCAATGTAAGTGGTGAAGAGTAGAAATATTTTAGATTCTCCTTTTCATAATTTTAACTTAGAAATAATGTTTTAGGAGTTTATTTTTAAGTAATCTCTACACACAACATGGGGCTTGAACTCACAACCTCCAAGATCAAGAGTCACATGCTCTACCAACTGAGCCAGCCAGGTGCCCTTAACTTAGAAATAATTAAAAAAAATTTTTTTTAATGTTTATTTATTCTTGAGAGAGAGAGAGACAGAGACAGAGTGTGAGTGGATGAGGGTCAGGGAGAGAGAGGGAGAGACGGAATCTGAAGCAGGCTCCAGGCTCTGAGCTGTCAGCACAGAGCCTGACGCAGGGCTCGAACTCACAAACTGTGAGATTATGACCTGAGCTGAAGTCGGATGCTTAACCGACTGAGCCACCCAGGTGCCCCAGAAATAATTTTGTTTATACCTGTTAAAAGCATAAGAATGGTACAAAGGACTCCAATATACCCTTCACACAGATTCCCCAATTGTAATAATTATCACATTTGGTTTTCAATTTATATATATGTATCTATGCATGCATGTATGTGTATGTATATATACATATATAGATACATATATATTTATTATTACGATTTTTTGATCTATTTAAGAGTAAGTTGAAGACATGATGCCTTTATGATATATAGTGTATATTTTCTAAGAACATGACATACTCTTATATAATGACATAGAATGATCAAAGTCAAGAAAAAAAACATTGATGCAATGCTATTATTTAATCTGGAGACTGTTCATGTTTTGCCAATTGTCTCAGTAATGTCCTTTATAGAAAAACATCTGGTCCACTAGATTATTTTTAAGGAGGAAGGATTAGGGTTGGTTAAGGAGTGTAGGTTAATTTGGGGAGAAAAAGAAGAATCAAGGATGACTTTCAGGTTTTTTACTCAAGCAACTGGAGAATGTAGTTGCTATTACCTGAGCCTGGGAGGGTATCAGGAAGAATGGTGTATGTGTGCTTGGGAGATGGGGAGGAAGAGCACAGCAGTTCAGCTTTAGATATACTAAATTTGAAATGTTTGTTAGACATCCAAGTGGATATGTGAGTTTGTCTTCTGTGATCTGAAATTCCATCCTGATGTGCCTAATGTGAGTCTTTTCTATTAATTCAGCTAAGCACTGGTTAGATCCTTCAACATAAAGATATCATCTTTTTTTATGTGTAAGGAATGTTCTTCGACTCTTTATCTGAATGTTTCATTCCATTCTGCTATTTCCAGATGATGTTGGAACTTCTAAATTTGCCCTAGGTGTTTCTTAGATTCTTTTTTTTTTTTTTTTTTTTGAGAGAGAGAGAGAGAATGAGGCAGGGAGAGGAGCAGGAGAGAGAGAGAGAGAGAAAGAGAGAGAAGCTGAAGGAGGCTCCACACACAGCACGGAGCCCAACATGGGGCTCAATCCCACAACCCTGGGATCACAACTCCAGCCAAAATCAAGAGTTGGATGCTGAACCGACTGAGCCACCCAGGCACCCCTCTTAGAATTTCTTTTACATCTCCTATCTCTTAGGCTTTTTGTTGTTGTTCCAGCTGTGGGAATCCTTCTGAACATTCTTACAAGCTCACTAATTGTGTTGGTTCAGTACATCTTTTATTCAATAACAACTATAATTGAATTTCACATCATCCTCTTCTCTTTGACAGTATCAATTACATTTAAAGTTACTTTTTCCTCTTTTCTCTTTCAGAAAACTAACTAGACTCTCAGTTCTTTGCCTGAGGGGTTTAATGACTTTTTAATACGGCATTTGTTCTCTTAAAATATTCAGTGACTATTCCTGTCCTTTTATCATTGATTTGATATGAAGATGTCACTATTTGCTAATGGACATACCTGAAGCACACAGTCTTCTCCAACCCCAGAGTCTTCAATTCTGTTTAGTCTGGGTGCAAAAAATTCCCCAAAACTCCCCTAGGTGGTACCAACTTGCACCAATCTTTATGATATTTAAACTTGATCAGCATAATAGCCTCCTAATGGTATCACTCTTTTTGTCTTGCCCCGCTTCAATCTTTTCTCCATTCTGTTGCCAAAACCCAGCTTTTGGAATTGAAATATTAAATGGCATTTTACATTTTAAAATTTACATCTCTCATAATTTTCAGGATAAAATAGGAAATCCTCAGAGTGGCAACATGAGGGCAACATGATGACAAGTGTCATCTACAGACATTTGCCTGTATTCTGCTTATTTGCCTAATGTTCCAGGCACATCAAACTACAGGTGATTCTCTGAACATGGATCCATGCTTTTTATCAGCCTCTTGTCTACACCTGGAGTGCTCTACCTCTTCTCTGCTTCTGGAACTTCAAAACAACCTTCAAGATGCAGCATCTGTTGTACACCTGTGCCCAAGAACTACTCTATTGCCACTACATTCTGTCTCCACTGTGTTAATCACTCCCCTTTCTGAATTATGGTGCATTTTTAAATATACCTGTAGGTGTTATAAATAATTTATGTACGTCTTCTCCCCTATCAGATAGAAAGAGATTTAAATGCAGAGGTGTGTTTTATTCACCTCAGAATCTTCACTATGTACTATACATACATAAGAAACATCGATGCGATGCTATTACTTAATCTATAGACTGTGGCAGGGAGTCCCTTAAATGAAATGGAAAATCCCAAGTTGATTATAGCTGCTTTTCTGTTTAGAAAGAAGGGGATCTGGGACCTGATGTCTACGTACTCATGAGGATGTGGACTAATTAATGCCTAATGTTAGGACTCTAACTTAGGACTTTCACTTTGAGATTGGTCTCTGATGTTGGCTCTACCATGGATTCCTTATAAAATAGCCACAGAGGCCACTTCCATGTCTCGCTTTTGATATTAAAGTAGTCCTCGAGCCTTGGGCAATGACCAATGAGGCCCAAGCAAGTATGTGGGAAGGGAAATGCCAAGACACAAGGAAACAGCCCCCAGCCAAACCACAGGGTAAACCCAGGAGTTCTGCTATGCGTGGGTTGAGGTCAAAACAGAACAATGAAGAAATCTTTCAGGCAGAGCAGGGGAATCCTGGTGCTCTAGTGGCAGAGAAGCTAGGTACAGAATGATAAAAGTCCAGTGGCAGGGATCTAGCATGGCATGCTAAGAAGTTTATACACCTCCAAGAGAAAACGGGAGGCCAGGGGAAGTTTTTAAATAAGAGATATAAAACCGTTTATCATACAACCTAGACTTCAGTGTCCAGTGTCCAGCTGTACGTTTGGGGTCTGTGGAGAGAAGAAATGACCTGGAGGTTTAAAAGAGAACATTCTAAGAATGGCATGAAGGTCTGTAAGTCCAAGGCACAGGATGAGGAAACAGGGGTAGGGAGAAGGTCATAACAGGAGGTTCACCTTGAAACATAAGTTGGGGTCAGATTGCAAAAGGTTTTATGGCATGGTAGATGTCATACTTCATTCTTTTCACTAAAAGGAACGAAGAAGGATTTTAAAGAGGGGAATGAAAGAGGGCAGAGGGAGACTGGTTTGAGGCCAGGCTTCTTGCTGAGCATCAGGGTTCAATCACAGATAAAGAAGAGATCCCTGCCAAGGCAAGGTGGTTCATGGAGAAACAGGGAGACAATCTTACTCCCTTAGGAGAGTCTGCTCTGGGTCTATAGTTTATTTCTGGGATCTTGACATTAGTTACTGGATTAGATCCAAATGGGGCCCTATCAAGAATGTGTTTAATAAAGTCAAAGCAGTCTTTTACCATTATTTCACTCATTCAATTAACAACTCATGCCTACTATTAAAAAAATAATGTTACTTCTGAAAGAAATCCAGTGTCTAAAACAAGTACACAAATGACTAAAATAAAGAATTAAACTAGGAATTAATAAAGCAGTGAAGAAAGGAATGAGGCACCTAAGTAAAGCATTTTGAGAAAGCAGCTGAAATGTCTAAGGGGCAGGAAGGAGTCCTGAAGGAAATGGAACCTGAGTTTAGATCTCAAGGATACACAAAGGGGATTAAATAGGATAGAATATTTCGAGAAGAGGAAAAACGATGAAGATATATGGATGAGATATCTAAATAGCATCAGCAAATAAATGTTATAGATGTTGTTTAAAGAAATTTCCTGACTCCTTGTACTAGTAATGGATTATCTCCATGGAAGTGCAACTATATCCCTTACCATCTTTCAGGTCCTTTTTTAAAAAAAAAGAAAAATTATTTTTGAGAGAGAGAGAGAGAGAGAGAGAGAGAGCAAGCGCATGGGCAGAGTAGGGCAGAAAGAGAGGGAAATAGAGAATCTGAAGCAGGCTCTGCACTGTCTGCAAAAAGCCTGATGTGGGGCTTGAACCCACGTATCATGAGATCATGACTTGAGGCCAAATGACTGAGCCACCCAAATGCTCCACCTTCTTTCAGGTCTTAAAGAGATCGGCTGCACTTTTTTTTTTTTTTTAATGTTTATTTATTATTGAGAGACAGAGAAAGAGCATGAGCATGGGAGGGGCAGAAAGAGGGGAGACAGAATCCGAAGCAGGCTACAGGCTCTGAGCTGTCAGCACAGAGCCCGACGCGTGGCTCGAACTCACAAACCATGAGATCATGACCTGAGCCAAAGTCAACACCCAACAGACTGAGCCAGCCAGGCACCCCCGGCTGCACTCTTTAACAACAATTCATATTATATTAGACAATCAACTAGGTAAATAAAGACATTTGTATAATTTCCAGGTGTAAAGACTTTGACCCCAGGAAAATAGGTATACCCTCTGATCCATCAAATCCACACCTAGGTAAATTTCCAACAGAATACATACTTATTTTTACAAAAGATATTTATAAGAATGTTCAGAGTAACATTATCTATAATAGCCTTATAACTGGAAATAATATATTATCCATTAAAAATATAGCTGTGACATATTCATACAATAATCTAATATACCACAAAAAGAATGAACTAAAACTATACACGTGAATGAATCTCAAAGCATAATGTTGAGTGAACGAAGCTAGATACACACAAACAAAGGACATTAAACTCATATAAAATTCAAAGTTGATAGACCTACTCTATGGTGTTAGTTATGAAGATAGAGGTTACCTTTGGTGAGGCTATGTTTACTCTTAAAATTCATTGAGCTATATACATACAGCTGAGCACTCTACTATATATGCATGTTAGTTTTCAATAACGATATTTACATTCATTTTAAAAATTCATTAGTTTCTGTGGATAAAAGGAAAACATGATTCTTCTGTAGTTAGTCTTGTTTGGAGGCAGCGTAACTGAGAATTATGGTCTATGTCCTAAGTGACATAATAGAAGCAAGCGTGGTACATTTTCCATGGGGCCAAAGAGGAATGGCACACTATCTGAATTGCAAATGGAGATTATCAAAGGCTTCCTGAAGGACACCCTGCTTCTGTGGATTCTTTTTTTTTTTATTTATTTTTATTTTTTTAATGTTTTATTTTATTTTTTGAGAGACAGAGAGAGACAGAGCATGAGCAGGGGAGGGGAAGAGAGAGAGGGAGACACAGAATCCAAAGCAGGCTCCAGGCTCTGAGCACAGAGCCTGATGTGGGTCTTGAACCCACAAATGCGAGATCATGACCTAAGCCAAAGTCAGAGGCTCAACCGCTCGACCAAATGGGCCACCCAGGGGTCCCCTGCTTCAGCGGATTCTTAAAGGAGAAATAGGAATTGATCAGCTTTGCCAGGGTTGTTAACTGAAGACAACAAAATCCACTTTAGCTGGTGCAAGCAGGTGTCTAGGGGCTCTTGGGTGGCTCAGTTGGTTAAGTGTCCAACTTCAGCTCAGGTCATGATCTCACAGTTTATGGGTTCAAGTCCCACATTGGGCACTGTGCTGACAGATCAGAGCCTGGAGCCTGCTTCAGATTCTGTGATTCCCTCTCTCTCTGCCCCTCCCCTACTAGTGCTCTGTCTCTCTCTCTCAAAAATAAATGAACATTAAAGAAAAAAAAAAAAGCAGGTGTCTACTCTGTAATAGTTTACACAGTATCTTGTAATGTCTGGGAACTAGGGAACAGAGATCATAGCAGTTTATACATAAGAAAGAAGGAGTATTTGAGACAAATGACTCAAATAAGACTGATTATACTTTCTTCTCTCAGAAATCAGTCCAGATTCTAGTTCAATAGCTGAAGAAAATGATGGACAGAACTACAGTGACACATTTACTATTAATTCAGATACAAACACAATATAATTAAATGTTTACTTTTCAAAGGGA
Source organism: Panthera uncia (assembly GCF_023721935.1). Classification (NCBI taxonomy): domain Eukaryota; kingdom Metazoa; phylum Chordata; class Mammalia; order Carnivora; family Felidae; genus Panthera; species Panthera uncia. Next base: position 38,574 of record NW_026058073.1, on the reverse strand, counting down.
AGAATAAAAGGGAAATACAAAGATTACACAGCACATAGAACAAATATAACATGAAAGAATCTTTTAAGTGGGTCACATGGAAATTCTATTCCATGCCCACAAAAGCAGAGGTTTCCTGGGGTCAGGTTATTATTATTTTTTTTTTAATTAGTTTTATTAAGGTATAAGTTATATGCCAGGAAATTCACCAACTTTAAGTGTGCAATTTGTTGAGCTTTGACAAATAACTAGAATTGTAACCAACATAATATAAAACGTTCCATCTCTGCATCAACTCTCCCAGACCCCTTTGAAGCCAATCCTACCCCTGTTACCTGTGTCCTGGACTACACTCACCTTTTGCCTCATTAATTTTGATTTTCTAGAAAAAAAAAATGAACAATATGTAGTCTTTTGTGGCTGCCATCTTTTATTTAGTACAGTGTTTCTTTAACTTTTAAAATTATCTCCCCCTTAAAGAACATTTTTAGCCATTTGTTACCTAATTGTTTCTCCCCTCTTTATGAAGTTTTCATGCCAGAGATATACTCTTGTCCATTTGTGTACCTATGTATATTTGTGTTTCATACATGGAAAGATTTTTTTCACACCTTAAGAATGGACTTCTGAGAATATATGATTTACATGTACACCAGTATAATGTTTTTGTAATTTATCGGTGGTTCATTTTAACTGCTGGGTAATTTTGATTATATGAAGAGACATCTGTGAAGTGAGTAAGAATAACTGCAAATGTGTTACAAAGGTCAGATACTAAGAGTATAATTCAATCACTGCTCTTCCTCAGATATGATCCTCAGTCTCCCTGGTGTCAGTAAACAGATCTCTAATCACACAATTGTTCAAGTTAGAAATTTGGGAGTGACTGAGATACTTCCCCCCTCCTTCATTTCCCTATATACAATCTATTAAATTCTGTCAATTTCACCTCTAGATCATTTTTAAAATCTGGTCTCAAGGGATCAGATTTTGCCATGACCCAGAACATTGCAGACATGGAAGGATTTTTTTAAAAATGTTTACTTATTCTGAGAGAGAGAGAGAGAGAGAGAGAGAGAGGAGAATGCATGCACAAGCAGAGGGGGTTGTGGCAGAGAAAGAGGGAGAGAATCCCAAGCAGGCTCTACACTGTTAGCACAGAGCCTGATGGAGGGTTGGATCTCATTACCCTGGGATCATGACCTGAGCCACCCAGGAGCCCCAGGATTTTTTTACTCTGAAAGAAATGGGAAGCCACTGAAGGAATTTAAATAAGAAAAGAAATGACTTAGTGTAACTAAAGGATTACTAACTCTTTCATTTAATAAATAATAAATTAGAATGTGGATAATGGGTTAGAAGGGACTAAGACTATTTAGGGAAAGGATCTTTTCAGAGGAAAAGTGATAGTGGTTCTTCCACGAATTTGAAGGTGTGGGAATGGGAGAATTGGGAGATATGCTGTGTTTTCAGTGGGACCCATGAGAATTTAGCCAAGGCCTCACTGCTAGATTACAACATAACTATGGTGAGAAATTCACATATACACTCCTATTGTTTGTTGCTGCTTCGATGTAGTTGATTTTCCTTGGCCAAACTATTTAGCATCCTAAATGAATTATGAATACTCTTGCATCATTTGCTGATGAGTTGGAAGGAATTAGAGAATTAGAATCATACTTAAAAGAGAAATATTTTGTGCACTTAATGCATCTACTCAACTTTCCTTCCATGCTATAATTTTTCCCCACTGGCTGTCACAGTAATAGTATCCATGTGTCAGCTTCAGATGGTCTGCAATCCAGTTTTATGCAAACTGTTTTGACTATGTACATACATACATGTCTCTGGGGGCCTCTCGATGAAGTCTTTAACCTATTAAAGCTTAACAATCAATGACTTAACTATGTTTTCAGTCTCAAGTATACAGATATGCATATGACATAGTCTTTATTCTTAAGGTACATAAAGTTTATATCATATACACAGATAAGTGACAAAGTCATATTGCCAATGCTAGGAAGGAGATATGAACAAAGCTCTGGAAGTTTTGTCAGTTATATTTGTGTTTTGTCTCTTCTAGGCGACTTCTGAAATATGGCTGACCACAACAGTTCTTCCTGCAGTCCTATATTGACACCCCATTTAACCAGGCTCTACTTCATAGTGCTCATTGGAGGACTGGTGGGCATCATCTCTATTTTGTTCCTGCTGGTGAAAATGAACACGCGGTCGGTGACTACCACAGCAGTCGTTAACCTGGTGGTGGTCCACAGTGTTTTCTTGGTGACAGTGCCTTTTCGCTTGACATATCTCATCAAGCACATCTGGACATTTGGGTTGCCCTTCTGCAAATTTGTGAGCGCCATGCTACACATCCACATGTACCTCACATTCCTGTTCTATGTGGTGATCCTGGTCATCAGGTACCTCATCTTCTTCAAGCGCAAGGACAAAGTGGAATTCTACAGAAAACTGCATGCTGTGGCGGCCAGTACTGGCATGTGGCTGCTGGTGATTGTCATTGTGGTACCCCTGGTTATTTCTCAGTATGGAAATTATGAGACGTATGATGAGAAACACTGTTTTAAATTCCACAAAGAACTTGCTCGTGCCCACGTACAAGTTATCAACTATATGATAGTCACTATTGTTATAGCCATTGCAGTGATTCTCTTGGTCTTCCAGATCTTCATCATTATGTCAATGGTGCGGAAGCTACGCCACTCCTTATTGTCCCACCAGGAGTTCTGGGCCCAGCTGAAAAACCTTTTTTTTATAGGAGTCATCCTTGTTTGCTTCCTTCCCTACCAGTTCTTTAGGATCTATTACTTATATGTGGTGGCACAGTCAAGTGACTGTAACAACACTGTTGCATTTTATAATGAAATCTTCTTGAGTGTAACAGCAATTAGCTGCTTTGATTTGCTGCTCTTTGTTCTTGGGGGAAGCCATTGTAAACAAAAGATAATTGACCTTTGGAATTGCTTTTTGTGCCGCTAGCCACAAACCACAGTATTCAGAATTCCTTTATATTGGGAGTAAAAATGGGCACAGAGAGGCAGGAAGCGTTATTTCCTTACTTGATTAAAACCATGCCTTGATGCAGCCAAACAAAAAGACTATAAAATGTCAGAGCATTCATGCCAGTTCTTATTTAATCCCTGCCATCTCTAAATGATGTCTATAGAAAGACTAGTGATGTTCAGTCCTCTTGGAGCTGCACTACAGCATTATTTTCCAGTATAAAATGTCTACTTGGCCCATGTAGGTACCATGGGTTTAATGGTTTCTGAGTTTCACCAGCTTATTTTGGTTTCATCAGTTTGAAACATGGTCTTTTTCAGGCTTTGGACAGATTTAGCCCTCTAGTTCTTTTCATTCCACTTAACCTTAGGTAAATTAATCCTGGCAATGAATCAGCCCCAAAGGCACAAACTCTACTTGGTTAACCAGATAAGATGTCCATTCAATTCCCACCCTGACAAATAACAGATAAGGGTGGAGAGCAGTAAGACATTTTTCTAGATTATCATAACTTTGGTAGGAAGTCACTTATCTAGCAATAAAGAGAAACAGAACTCCTTGCAGCCTTCTGCGGTAACAAGGCTATCTAGATTTGTCCTTTAAAAAGTCAAGTTTAAGAACATGGGATCAACATCCTCAATAAATCCAAAAATCATTTAAAAGTTTACTAAACATATATAAATGAGGGTGAAACTATAAGTTAAATAATATTCCTCACCAATATGCTGGTAAGCATTAAAATGAGTTCCTAAGGAAATGATTAATTTTTTTTCCCTTTATGTTTTTTGAAAATAACTCTAGATGTCTTGAGCCACAGTTAATTTAGATTTTCCTTGGAAACAGAATGTTATACTTTTTAGAGTTACCTTCTACTCTTAAAGTTACAAGTCTTTAAACAAAAACAATATTCTTAAAAAAGACCTTTTGAGAAATCTAAATAAAAATTAATTTAAGGGGCACCTGGGTGGCTCAGAAGGTTAAGTTGGCCCTTGTCTGACTCTTGACTTTGGCTCGGGTCCTGATCCCATGGTTCCTGAGTTCAAGCCAGACTCCACGTTCACAGCATGGAACTTATTTGGGATCCTCTCTCTCTCTCTCTCTCTCTGCCTCTCCCCAGCTCATGCTCTCTCAAAATAAATAAATAAACTTAAAAAAAAAAAAAAGGAAAAATTAATTTAGACTATGAGATTAGGCTGCTAAGTTGATACATAGGTTTGTGGGTTTTTTTCCCTTCTTGCTCATATTTCTACTATTTTCCCCAAAGTTTTATAATTTTGAAACTCTCCGAGGAACTGATGCAGTTTCATTTTTAATATTTCAGAAAACCTAAAGTGATTGGTGCTAGGGATAAAAGAATGGAATGAATTAAGTTAAGGTTTTTTTCCCAGCAAAATAAATGTTCAGAATTTAAAGATTTCTCTTAATTTGTTATACTCTATGGATCCATAAATTTATCAGATGAATAAGAAATATCCCTGTGAGTTTCTATGATCACTAAAATTACTAATTCATAGAAAATAATTTTGAGGAAGACAAAGCAGCAACATGCTGTATCGATGACTTGTTACCAAAATTTTCCTGTTTTGAAATTTCTTTTATCTATTCTTCTTTTTTTAAGGTTATATTTCCTTTATTTCTTATTTGCCTTCTTTTACCATTTTTTCTTAGTTTTTTTTTTCCTTCTCATGACTCATAAAAGTTGTAAGGAAGTTTCTAAGATCTACAAAAGTTTTAAGAAAATCTGTTACATCCATAAAACTTGTAGGAAAATAATTAGTAAAATATAACAAAAATAAATAGCATAGAATAATACAAATAGTAAAACATTAAAATTTCCAAACAGTTATTTACAGAAATTACATCAAATTTCTTTTCTTATATATCTATGTCTTACTATCATAATATCTGCTAGCTTGTAAAATAAATGTATTATAACCTCTTCCAGGTTTTTAATATGTTAAGCTCAGACATTATGCTTTTCCCTATATTATTATATATCATAATAAAGGTCTATTTCTGTGGACCTCTATGAAATATTACCCAAAATATAGAAATGCAATATTCCATAACATAAAATAACTTAATCATCAATATTTAGAAAATAAGTGGACATTTTCAATTTGTCTGTTTGCTGTTTCTCATTACTATGAAAATGAATCTCATGCAGGAGTGGGGGCATTACTGGCCTCTCTGGCCATTTTTGAATATCCAAATCATAAGAGTATACTACTGGCAATTGTGGCTGGGGTCAGAGACATTTTGCCTTGCACACAACTGTCTGCATAATAAATAATTACCAGGTCTCGCTGTGTATTTGAATGTTCTTCCAGACATTTATGAAGTGAAACATATGTAAATAATAATTAGAGCAGTTAGTCAGGTTTTATTCTATTTTCATAAACACATAGTGTTTTTTGGTATAGTTTTAATTTTCTGAATTTTCCAGAAATGTAGCTACCATGGCATGGATATTGAGGAAAGATTTTATTATGTTTTCCTCAGAACTTTACCAAGAGTTGTTCATTCCTTTGTAAAATCACATTATCAATGGTGACACCATCTATGGCATTAAAATACAACAGAACAAACCTGTAAACAATATTTGTAGCTGTTGTATTCAGATAGATACTAGAAATAGGTGCCAACATCAGACTGCCTGATTTTGTCTCCTTTGGTGATGTCTGAGCATTTACACATTGAAATATATTAAACATATATATATATATATATATATATATATACTACTTTATTACAAATAACTGTCGTCTTCATTATTCATTTGTTACAGTTAGAACATTATATATTTAATACTGTAAGAAGGTTATATTATCTGTGAATTTTGTTTTAAAATGGTAAAAGTGTTACCAAATATTTGCAATAAAAAGTAAGGTTTGGGGTCTGCAATCATTGAGACCAACTGAGCCAGCAAAGAGTCAATTTAAAAGGCGGATTTATCAATTATGACATTATGAACAGAAAAAATATTCTTATATTTCAGGAATACTTAAACCTCAGGTTGATTCAATTCTAAACTATTTCTTTCATTTCTGCAGTGATTAAAAGAGTAAATGTAACTTTTTAGAAAATATATATGTGTATTTTCTTTTTTGATAAGACAAAGGCACTTCCCTTTGAGGGAACTCACGACTCTCAAATTGGCTCGTGGTCAATATCTACCAGATTTTAAACCCAGGGATAATGACAATTTTTTTTTTTTAATTTTTTTTAACGTTTATTTTTGAGACAGAGAGAGACAGAACATGAATGGGGGAGGGTCAGAGAGAGGGAGACACAGAATCCGAAGCAGGCTCCAGGCTCTGAGCTATCAGCACAGAGCCCGACGCGGGGCTCGAACTCACTGACGGCGAGATCATGACCCGAGCTGAAGTCGGCCGCTCAACCGACTGAGCCACCCAGGCGCCCCGATAATGACAATTTTTGAGGCACCGACAGAAAGATTGTTTCTGGTATCCGTCAAGAAAAGCTCTCTACTCAGCCTTTGTTCATTTCTTATTTTTCCTCTGAAAAGGTCTTTGGGTCCCTTTCCTCCTTAACCTGACATAGATTAGGTAGAAAGAAACTATTTTGCCTGTAATCTTTGTGTGGAATGATTCAACAAGTGGTGAAAATAAGTAAATCCTCCTCTAATCCTCCTCATTGGGGCTGCCAGTAAAACTGCTTTCCTAAGCTAATAAAGGGGTTGTGAAGGAGAGCACTGAGCCAAGACATTCTCAGTCATCAACTCTTGAGTGGAAGGTCAGTGAGGTGAAACTGTGAAATTGCCATTTATTAGATTATGCAGATTTTGCTCACGTAACCTCTAATAAGATGAGGCATGGACTGAGGACTCTCACACCTTTTGGGGGTGACAGGAACAGGAAATTCTCTTTGTAATAGGGGCTGGTTATAGCACTTTGGAGATAGTTGGTAACAAAAGCCCTATGGTAACAGGGCACAGTGATGGTGGATTTACTTGGATAATGCCAAAAAAGAAAACCCTAAAGACTCCCCCCAAAAACTGTTATAATAAAGGAAATCAGTAGTTACAAAATACAAAATCAATAGTCAAAAATCAGCTGCATTACTATCTACTATCAACAAGCTATCAGAAAAAGAAATTAAGACAACAATCACATTTACAATTACATGAAAAAGAATAAAATACTTAGAAATAAATTTAACCAAGAGGTAAAAGAGCTGTACAAAGAAAACTCTAAGACATTAATAAAAGAAACTAAGGAAGATGCACGGAAAGATATTCCATGCTCATGGACTGGAAGAATTATTATTGTTAAAATGTCCATACCACCAAAAGCAATCTACTGATTCAATGTAAAATCAAAACTCCAATGGCATTTGTCACAGAAATAGAAAAAAACAATCCTAAAATTTGTATGCAACTACAAGAGATCCCCAAAAGCCAAAGCAATATTGAGAAAGAAGAACCAAGCTGGAGGCATCACTCTTCCTGATTTCAAACTATATTACAAAGCTATAGTAATCAAAACAGCATAATACTGGCTTAAAAACAGACCCATAGATCAATGGAGAATAGAGCCCAGAAATAAACTAATGCATTTATAATCAATTACTTTATGGCAAAGGAGCCAAAAATATACAATGGGGAAAGGACAATCTCCAGTAAATGGTTGGGAAAACTGGACCTCCACATGCAACATAATGAAATGGGACTCTTATCTTATGCCAGGTACAAAAATCAGCTTAAAATGGATTAGACTTAAATTTAAGATATGAAACCATAAAACTCCTGGAAGAAAATATAGCAAGTAAGCTCCTTCACACTGGTCTTGGCAATGATTTTTTTTTTTCGATTTGAAACCAAAAGTAAAGGTAACAAATGCAAAAATAAAAAAGTGGGACTACATCAAATTAAAAGGCATCTTTACTGTGAAGGAAACCATCAATAAAATGAAACAGCAACCTGTCAAATGAAAGAAAATATTTGCAATCAAATAGCCAATAAGGGATTGAAATCCGAAATACATAAAGAACACATAATTCAATAGCAACCCCCCCCCCCAATCTGATTAAAAATGGGCAGAGGAACTGAATTGATGTTTTTCTAATTAAGACTTACAAATGGCCAACTGGTACATGAAAAGATGCTCAGTGTCACTAATCTTCAGGGAAATGCAAAGCAGAACCACAAAATGAGATATTACTTCGCACTGTTAGAATTGCTGTCACCAAAAACACAAGAGATAATAAATGTTGGTAAGGATGTGGAGAAAAGATAACCTATATGCATTGTTGCTGGAATGTGGATTGGGAGAACCACTATGGAAAAAAGTACAAAGGTTCCTCAAAAAATTAAAAATAGAACTATCATATGTTCCAGCAATCCAATTTCTGGGCATATATCCAAAGAAGTTGAAAACAAGATCTCAAAGAGATATCTGTACTCCCATATTCATTGCAGCATTATTCACAATAGCCAAGATATGGAAACAACACAAGTGCCCATCAACAGATAAATGGATAAAGAAGATATGTACAGTTGACCCTTGAACAACGTGAATTTGAACTGGGTATGTCCACTTATGCACAGATTTTTTTCAATAAATACAGTACAGTTTTGTAAATGTATTTTATCTTCCTTATGATTTCCTTAACATTTTCTTTTCTCTAGCTTACTTTTTGTAGGAATACATATATAAAACAGGTAACATACAAAATATATGTTAATCAACTTTTTTTTATTGGTGAGGCTTCTGATGGGATTTTAGAGTAATGGGGGTCCAGAGTTGATGGCCAAGAAAAAATTCTTGAAATGTCTTTGGTGCAAAAAAGGTGATTTTATTAAAGCACAGGGGACAGGGCCTGTGGACAGAAAGACAGGCACTGGGATTGTGAAGAGTGACTGGTTATACACATGGAGTTGGGGGAGATAAAGTCAAGAGGAAGTTTCTTAATGGGATTTCCATATGCTAAAGAAGATTCAAGTATTACTGGATTACTATTGTCAAGCTAAGGCTGTTTTTTCCTCTAGCAAAGCACTATCATTTAGACAGTGGGGAGTTCCTGGAGATTAGGCTATTGATAAGATTGCCTTTTTCTTGTAATTTACTAAAACATATGTAAACTGATGGAGACTCATACCTTGCATGACTGTGATCTCTATCAGTTAACCAGTTAACCATTTGTTTTCTTTCCTTTGTTCTTCGGTAGCCAGGAGTGCCTGAGGAATGTCACACATATCCCACCTGGGGAAAGGTGATTTGGGGGGTGGGGGGTCAGCTTGCCTTATGTGGCCTCATCAGCTTCCAAGTCTACAGCAGACTGTAAGTATTAAGTTTTGGGGGAGTTAAAAATTATACATGCATTTTTGACCAGGCAAGGGGTTAATGCACCAACCCCTGTATTGTTCAAGGGTCAAATATGTGTGAAGTTAAAAAAAAAAAAAAAAAAAGTAAAAGTTATAGAAGTCGAGAGTAAAATGGTGGTTGGTGGGGAAATGGGGAGATGTGGGTCAAAAGGTACAAATTTGTAGTTATATAGGATAAGTTTAGAGATCTAATGTAAAGGCATGACTATATTTGATTTTGTTTTGAACACTGGAAATATGTTAAAAGAGTAGATTTCAAGTGCATTCCTCACAAATGTGGTAACTATGTGAGGAGATATGTTAACTGGCTTAACTGTAGTAATCTTGCACTATGTATATGTGTATCAAATCAACATGTTATACACTTCAAATATACTTAATTTTTATTTAAAAAATCTTTTATCCTGGGAGCACCTGGGTGCCTCAATCGGTTGGGTGTTCAACTTCGGCTCAGATCATGATCTCATGGTTTGTGAGTTTGAGCCCTACGTCAGGCTTTGTGCTGATAGCTTGGAACCTGGAGCCTGCTTCAGATTCTGTCTCTCTCTGTCTCCCTCTGTCCCTCCTCCACTTGTGCTGTCTCTCTCTCTCTCTCTCTCTCTCTCAAAAATGAATAAACATTAAAACAAATAAAAAAAAATTTTAGCGTCTTCCTCTCTGCCCCTCCCCCCTCAAAAATAAATAAACTTTTAAAAAAAAAGGGGCTGCCTGGGTGGCTCAGTCAATTAAGTATCCAACTTGGGACTCAGGTCATGATCTCGCAGTTCCTGAGGTCAAGCCCAGCGACTGGCTCTGTGCTGACGGCTCAGAACCTGGAGCCTACTTTGGATTCTGTGTCTCCCGGTCTCTCTCCTCTCCCCTGCTCACACCCTGTCTCTCTCTTTCTCAAAAATAAATAAACAAACATTAAAAAAAAATTTTTAATATTTTAATGATAGTATTTGCTTTCACCTTTTGTCATATTGAAACCACTGTCAATATAAAAAAGGTAAATATTTTCTTTAACACTAGATGGCAGCCCAAAGTAACCAATTGTATCTGCTTTTCAAAGCTTGTTTACTTGAGTTTTAAGCTTAATTTACTTACCAAAAAAAAAAAAAAAAAAAAAAGGAGGTTGGGGAGAAGAGAAAATTAAGTAAGAAAAATAAACTTTTAGCATTTTCAGAACCCTACACAAAAGATTGTTTTTCTTAAAAAAACTATTTCATAAAAACTGTGTTTTTTTTGTAGCAGGTTGGTTGAGAAGATACTGTTAAAATATATCTCTAGCTATAAGAGCAAAAATAATTCTGAAAGAAAGTATTTTTTTTAGTTCATATTTAGAGGTTTTAGTACTTTATTTTAATAATGGTTTGTTGCAACTAATTTTTTGATCCCAAATTAAGTTAATTCTTAGAAATAATGTATAGAGCACAAACAAAACACCATTGTTTTTGTAGAGGATTGGGATTTTGGTAACCTGTTTTTGTTTCATTTTGTTTTGAATGCTTGCCAATTAGCAAAACATTTGAATGCTTTTAAGACAGGGTTTCTGGGCTCCTGGGTAGCTCAGTCTTTTAACCATCTAAGCTGACAGCTCAGAACCTGGAGGCTATTTCAGATTCTGTGTCTCTGGCTCTCTCTGCCCCTCCCCTGCTCGCACTGTGTCTCTCAAAAATAATAAAATAAAATACTAAAAAAAATTAAAAAACAAAACAAAACAAAACAGGGTTTCAGGAAACTCCCCTACATTTGAAATCCTGAAAAGGCTAGAGTTTATGAGAAGCAAGCCAGTACCTTACTTAAGTCTTTCTCTCCAATGACACAGCCTTTGACTAGCTCTCAGAACCTTTATTTTTCTAACTTGTAGATAGTGTGATGAGATATTTCTCTAACCACTATGATATGATTTATCACTGCTGAAACCTGTATCAGAAAAAAAACAATCCAGGGAAGAGAAAGCAAGTTAAGATTTATCCTCTCTGTCACAAGAATAAATATATGGTGTCCGTTGGATGCCAAGTAGAGAAGTATTCCTGAGGAATATGTATTGTGATTTCTGATGTGAAAAAGTTGGTTGTTGTTTTAATAATCTCAAGCTTTAAGAAAAATTACAAATAAAATATAAGTAACTTCTTTTTCCTGAACAATTTCAGGACAAGTTACTGACCTGTTGCCATATCACTTCCTAATGTTTTAGTGAGAATTTCTCATCAACAAGGTCTGTTTCTCCTATAAATGATTATACAAGCTTAAAAATCAGTAAGTTATTGATTCATGACTACTATCTAATCCAAAGACCCCACTGCTTCTGTCTCCTTCACTCTGGAATAGTTCTTTGGTCATTCCTTATTTTACACGACCTTAATACAAACACGTGTTTTGTAGTTTGTCTCTTAGTTTGGGTTTGCCTCATGATTAGATTCAGATTATGTATCTTTGGTAGAAATATCACAGAAATGCTGCTGCTTTCTTTCTTTTTTTTTCTTAAAGTTTATTTATTTTGAGAGAGAGAGTGCATGTACCAGGGAGGGCAGAGAGAGAGGGAGAGAGAGGGAGAGACGGAGAGAGAGACGGAGAGAGAATCCCAAGCTGACAGTGAGGAGCCCGACACCAGGTTTGGTCTCACAAACCCGAACCTGTGAGATCATGACCTAAGCTGAAACCAAGAGTTGGACACTTAGCTTAACCGATTAACTCACCCAGGTACTGAAAGGGCGGACCTACGCCGCCGACTCCATCTTGTTCTGTGTCCTCCACCTTGAGTGACTATGTCCCCGACATGCCCCTTTCCGGGAAAATCGCAGAGGGGCGCCTGGGTGGCTCAGTCGGTTAAGCAGCCGACTTTGGCTCAGGTCATGATCTCGCGGTCCATGAGTTCGAGCCCCGCGTCGGGCTCTGTGCTGACAGCTCAGAGCCTGGAGCCTGTTTCAGATTCTGTGTCTCCCTCTCTCTGACCCTCCCCTGTTCATGCTCTGTCTCTCCCTGTCTCAAAAATAAATAAACGTTAAAAAAAAAAAAATTATAAAAAAAAAAAAAAAGAAAATCGCAGAAACCTCAGACCACGCCTCCTCCCCTTGAGTAACCTCCCGCTCACCCGTTCAAACTTCCCGATCAAAACACGCCTGGCGACCTGCGTAAGAGGACTCCGACCCTTCCTCAGCCAATCGGCCGAGGCCATGACCCTTCTCCAGCCAATCGGCTGAGGCCACAGCCATTACGTCACCAACTGCCCCTAGACCCCAACAAAACCTTTGTGCTTTAGAAACTCGCTCTCTCTCCCCGGCATCTCACCGCTGCGTCGTCGTCGGTGCAGGTAGGGGATTGAACTTAAGCTAGCTCGAATAAAGGCTCTTTGCTTTTGCATCGGACTCGGCTCCCTGGTGGTCTTTGGGGATCACAAATTCTGGGCATAACAGTACCACATTGTTTCTTATTATATCTCATTACCATGAGGTGGTCTACAATTTTGACTTGTCCCATTGATGTGGGAAACAAAGGCAAATGAAAAATTAAATTACCTTACTGCCTACAACCCACTGACAAGTCCTTGAAACAGGCAGAGCAACCTTCCTTTGGGACCTCAGCTGCCTTGATGCTGACACTTTGCTAAGGACAAAACGCAATCTTAGCACAACCCTCAGGATCCTGTGAGTCTTTGGCATATGAAAGTCCTTTTGAAAACTTCCCCTTATCTTTACTTCCCCCAACTGTATAATCAGGTATATAATCAGTCACCCCTCACAACCCTAGTGTAGCACTTTCTGCCCAAGGGTCCTGTCCCCACGCTTTAATAAAACCACCTTTTTGTAACAAAGATGTCTCAAGAATTCTCTCTTGGCTGTCAGCTCTGAACCCCAACACTTCAAACCACATCACCATTACTGATGACAGTCACTTTGGTCACTTAATTAAGGTAGCGTTTGCCAGATTTCTCTACTGTGAAGTTCCTTTTTTTTTCTTTGTAATTAAGTATTTTGTGGGAGCTATTTTGAATCTATGTGTAATATTCCTCATCAAACAATGGCCAACTATCATGGAAAGATGCTCAATATCACTAGCATTCAGAGAAAAGCAAATAACATTTTTATCAGAAGATTTTTTTAAAGTTTAATAATATTTCTTCATTGTGAGGGTAAAAGTCACTGTTGTTGGAAGGGCATATTAATATTGCTTTTTGGGAGAGCAATTTGGAAATATTTATAGAAGTTTTAAAGGTACCTATCTCTTGGTATAGTAATTCTACTTCTATAAATATGCCCTCAAGAAATCCACAATGCACAAAGATAGAGGATGTATAGTGCAAGAGTATACTGCAGCATTATTTATATTAGCAAAAAGCCAGAAAGGAACTAAATGTCTTCAAGTGGGGTGATTAACTAATAAGCCATGGCATATTCATGTTTTGGAATTGTGTGAATTAACTGAAAACAGAAGTCTATGTTTTGACTTGGAAGAAAACCTCCATATTATTAAGGGTAAAAAAGCAAGTTGTATCCCTTCTTCATATCTCAGGTTGTATGCACACAACCAATCTTTAAGCAGATCCTTTCAAAATATATCCCAAATCCAAGTACTTCTTATCACCATTATCACTCTGTGCCATCATGGCCCAGCAAGAAACAGGTCGCTCATTAAAGCACAGTAATTTGGGGAGGGTGTATGAAAGGCACTATTTAAACGTATAAACTGAGTTAGAAAACTCAACAAGAGATAGTATGAAATCTCAGGGTTAGCAACCTTGCAGAGCCCTCATTAGCATAGGTTAAAGGGGTGAATGTTAGATGTTATAGAACCTAGAAAGCAAAGGCATTTGAAGAGGGTTGCCTAGGAGGAGCTATGGATAGAGGCACACATCAATTCCTGTGACCCTGCAGGAAGTGAATCAGGACAATAAATAACCCTCCTCACTCTCTTCTTGCTCTCCAATTTCTGCCAGTGTCCCTCACTGGCTGAATCAAACCAGCCTTCTAGGGCACAAAACACCATGGTGAAGGATGGAAAGTGAATCTGGAGAAGCAAACAGAAAACATCTAGAACACACCTTTATCCAAGGCACCATCTTCTTTTGCCATAGCCTCCTGCAGGTTCTTGATTGCTCTCAGGGCTTTTTCATTTGCCACTATGTTGTCATTTATGTAGCAGTTAAAGGAATCTTTTATTTCTCTGCTCAAAACTTTTTAATGGCTTCTTATCACACAGTAAAATCCAAAGCTACTGGGCATTTCTCCAGCATCATGGTGATCATTCCCTAGGTCACTTCAACCTCACAGGTCTTGCTATTCCTTGAATTTACCAATCAAGTTCCAGCCTCAGGATTTTACACCTGCTGTTCCTGCCTGAAACACTCTTTCCCCAGATATTCCCAGAGTTTTCCCCTTTATTTCATTTACATTTCGTCTAAAGTGTCACCTCAGGGCACCTGGCTGACTCAGTCGGTAGAGCATGTGACTCTTGATCTCTGGGGTTGTATGTTTGAGCTTCACATTGGGCACAGAGCTTACTTCCATACAAAACCAAACCAAACCAAACCAAACCAAACCAAACCAAACCAAACCAAACCAAACACACAAATATCTAAAAAAAGAAGTGTCCCCTCTCCAGAAAGACCTTCACTGATCATCTCATCAAAAATGTACTCCTTTTACACTCTATTCCATACCTTGCTTTATTTTTCTTCACACTATTTCTTACTCTCTGGCATTATATAATTCATTTATTTGCAATTTTAAGTTAATTTTCTCTCTTTAGATTGAATGTCAGCCTCAAGATAACAGGAATTTTTTTTTTCTGGTTTGTTTATTGTTGCAAACTCAGAATATAGAACAGTTTTTAGCAATACATGCTCATTAAATGTTGATAAAGGAACAAATGAATTAATGAATCCTCCAGGGTGCATGAGGGAGCAATAGCTTCCACAATGCACAGGAACAATCCATAATGTACCTTTTTATATATACATAAATAACCAGAAGTAACAGCTTTTATTATGGCTTTTATTGCATTACAATGTAATCATAAGCCATGAAACAATTTGGTCTGCTCAGTAAGTAAAGTATATCTATATTTTACTAGCCTTAAGTGATAAGATAGCTTTTCTACTCATTTGCCAACAACAGTTGTCAAATACAAGCCATTTGACTATTGATATGGGCCTTTGTGTATCCTGAGAAATGGATGCATTCTATGGTGACTATTATGAACTAATGAAGCCATTGGGCTTTGGGATAGATATGATTTAGTATTTACAAGCCATTTTCTTTAAAAAGTCTGTCCTGGATTTAATTACTTTTGTTATGGCAATGGAAAAACACTTTAACAATTGCCTAATGAGCTAAAAACAAGGCTGGAAATTTCAGTCATTCAGCTGTTTCCTTTCAGTGGGCATGTGAGCCAGTTCACCTTCTCTTATTTTCTTCAGATCTGAACAATTGTGATAGTAGCACTTTAAAGCTACATAAAAAGAGCTATATAGAAACGTGGCATTCATTGAAGGCTTATAATGATTTTTAATATGCCTCAAGGAAAGGACTCTTTAATGATAACTATTTCTTCACATGTATTTTTGTTTGTTTAATGAGAATGATTCCTGGTTGAGCCAAGAAGGAATCAATGACTTTAGATATTGACTGTGTTTTCTGTTGCTATACAATTATTCTTCATTAAAGAATAAAAAGAAGGATTAAAAACTCAGGACAGACACACTGAATTACTTTATATACACTTTCCAATTAAATTCTCACCAAGCCAAATTAGGTATGAGGCTTTTACTAAAAGTAATTTATGATCCAGGATGTTGTTTAAAAAGCATTAGATATTTGGTTAAATTTAGCAGTCATTGCTTTTTATATGTTAACCTTTGTTATATTGTTTATGATCTTATTGGCTAAAAGGGGCTGCAAAGCACAGACTAATCTTAAGTTGCATGAGACACCATGGATATCCAACATAAAGCTTTTTAACACTCCAGGAAGAGATAATTCTCTCAGAAAGCAAATCCTCTATTACAGATCCATTCATTCACAGAGATTTGTTTCAAAGCATCCTGAAATATGAGCTAGTCCAGTATGTTTAGAGCCAAAATCTAAAAGCTCAAGCCTTACATTACAACTCGAATATACCCTTACACATGAAGATGTTTTTATTTTCTCTCCAAGATGACAACCAATAATCAGAAAGTCTTGTTCATTATAATATCTTAAACATAAAAACAACTTTAAAAATATATTTATTTAGAGAGAGCGAGCAAGCATGTGTACATGTGCATGCAGAAGGGCAGAGAGAGAGGAACAGAGAGAATTCCAAGCAGGTTCTATACTGTCCGTGTAGAGCCCCATGTGAGGCTCGATCTCATGAACTGGGAGATGATGAACTGAGCCGAAACCAAAAGGATGCTTAACCGACTGAGCCACCCAGGTGCCCTTCAAGTCTTTTTATTTTTTTCTTTTTTAAGTTTATTTATTTTGAGAGAGAGAGAGAGAAGGAGAGAGAGAGAGAGAGAGAGAGTGAGAGTGAGCATGGTGGGGTGGGGAGGCAGAGAGAGAGGAGATAGAGACAATCCCAAGCACTGTCAGCATGGAGCCTGATGTGGGCTCAAACCCACTAACTTCAAGATCATGACGTGAGCCGAAATCAAGAGTCTGAAACTCAAGTGGCTGAGTCACCTAGCTGCCCCTAAAAACAAGTCTTTACCGGCTGAAGACCAGAAATAGTCAATAATATTAAATTGAAATAACTGTGTTGGCAAGAACTGTTATAAATTTTAGAAACTGTATTGTCATCTTAGCTCTGTGGAGGAGAACAAAGTTGTCTAGGATATACCACTTAGCATGTCAGATTTGATGGTATTTTTCTAGGTTCTCTTTCAACTAATCAGGAGTCTCACATAAGTCTTTATAAAGCTAAATGTTAGGGATGTTTTCCATCATTTACATAATAGTCATTGTTCTGGTTATCCTCTGTGTAACAGTCCTAAGCCTTAGTGGTTTAGAACAATAAGCATTTTATTACATTTCAAAATTTCATGGGTCAGGTATTCGGGCATAGTTTGGTTTCTTCTGTTCCATATGGCATTGACTGAAGTTACTTGGTGGCATTTAGCTGGCAGATGGGCCAGTCTGGAGGGTTCAAGGTGGATTCACTTACATGTCTGGTGCCTTGGTGGGTATGGCCACAACTCTAAGCTCAGACTATTAACTGAAGTACCTTCATATAGCTTCTAGAATGTGGTGAGATCAGGATACTCTGACTTCCTATGTTGTAACCGGTTTCCCCAAGACAAAGTGTTGTAAGAGGCCCAAGCAGAAGCTGCAAGGCTTTTTATGCCCTAGCTGTGCAAGTCCCAGAACATTGCATCTGTCACATTTTATTCATTAAGCAAGTCACTAAGGCCATCACAGATTCAAAGGAAGGTAAGGAATAGGTTCTATCTGCTATTTCTTGATGGGAGTATGATGTGCTTATATGGAGAGGGAAAAAATTGATGATAGCCATCTACCATCATGATAGTACTAGAATCATGATGACTATAGACCAATGCCAAGCAGTCCATCACCAAATGATTACTTTCCAAAAGAAAAGTTATCTTTAAAATACTGCAACTTACAGCAACTGTTATCTTTAGTTTTTCAATTCTAGGTCTGAAATATTTCCAAGTATTTTTGATAGCTATACTGAATTGTTCTAGTCAACAGTTATCCACGACTTACTTGGCATGAATTTTCCTTCATATTATTTTTCATCCCAGCTATAGTTTTGACTGCTTGTCAAATAAAATTTTGTGAGATATTTCAGGTAAACATATATACAGAAAAACACAGTGCACCGCAAATCAGAGGTTAATAACAAATCATACCATCTTGAGCCAGCAAGTTATGTAAGTCACCACTGGGGCTCGTTTTCCCACATGTAAAGGGGGTTAAAGATGTTACTTAATGCAGGGATCAATCAATAACAGGAATAAAAAAAGGGTTAGATATCATTACAAATCCTACAGACATCAAAAAGATAATAAAAGGGTGTTATGAACAAAACATTTGACAACTTAGATGAAATGGACAAAATCTTTGAAAAACAGATCTTTCCAAAACAAACACATGACCAAAAGAAAATATGAATAGCCTCATTTCTATTTTAAAAATTGAGGGGTGCCTGGGTGGCTCAGTTGGTTAAGCCCCTGACCTCGGCTCAGGTCATGATCTCACGGTTCGTGAATTCAAGCCCTGCATTGGACTCTGCTGACAACTCAGAACCTGAAGCCTGCTTTGGATTGTGTCTCCCTCTCTCTCTGCCCCTCCCTCACTCATGCTCTGTGTCTCTCTCTCTCTCAAAAATAAACAAATATTAAAAAAAAATGAATTTGTTCTCAGAAACCTCTTTAAAAACAAACAAACGAAACAAAACAAAACCTTTAGGTCCAGGGAATTTTGCAACCAAATATTAAAGGGAGAAAATAAGGTAATCCATAATTGAAACTTTCAGGTTTTCTTTTTAAGTTTATTTATTCATTTTGGCAGAGAGAGAGAGAGAGAGAGAGAGAGAGCAGGGTAGGGGCAGACAGAGGGACAGAGAGAATCCCAAGCAGACTCCACTCTGTTAGCGCAGAGCCCGATGCAGGGCTTAAACCCACAAACCACATGAGATCATATGACCTGAGCCGAAACCACGTGTTGGATGCTCTGACTGAGCCATCCAGGTGCTCCAAAACTTTCAATCTTCTAAATAAAAAAGGTCATTAACATTAAAATAAGATAAAAAACCCCAAAAGACAAAAAACCAAAGGAGTTGTAAGAATGAGTGTGAAACAAACTTTCTGGGCGTAAAGATTTTCTTCTACTTAAGATTTTCTCTCTCCCTCTACCACCTTCACTGCTCACCCTCCCCTCCCCACTTTCTCATGCATGCTCCTGCACTCTCTGTCTCTAAAAATAAACAAACAAACAAATAAACAAATAAATAAAACCAACACAGGAAATGCAGTAAAACAAGTTTAGGAGGAAGAGATAGTCAAACGTGCTAGATACATGTCTCAGGAAAGATAATTCCAAATTATATTTGGTTTCATTTTGCCTTATTCAAAGAAATGTAACTTGCCATAGTTTATGTGGGATTTGATGCTATATTTAAAAAAAATAGACACACTTCTAAGAATGACAAAACAGTTGAATTACTCCAGAAAATGAACTGATACAAGATTTAAGCTAAGTAAATGAAGCAAAGTATTATTCAGGTTAAAATGAGCTTTCAGAAAATCCATATTCTTTTATAGTGTAATGAAAGTGATTTTTCATGTCTAAATAGGTAAGTGTAGTTCCCAGAACAATCATAAACAGTAAATATGTGTCACTTTAAGAGAGTCGGTAGAAAACATTCCATGGCAACAAGACCAAATGGCAGGTTCTCTATAAAGCTCAAACAAAGTACACTTAATATGCTCTCAGTTCAGTTGTGAAAATCAAGACGGACTAAAATAAACACTTCTAGAAATAATATATATTTGAAGTTATAGAATAAATGTAGGTGAAGTTTAAACTTCATAAAATAAAATCTAAATCAAGAGATAAATTACTTAAGATGAAGATAATTGATAAAGAATTAAAGGCTTGACTTAAAAAATTTCAACTTAGATTTTAGGTAAATCCAACATAAGGAAGATTTAGTAATCACCAGTAAGGTATCTTTAGCACTACTAGATTTTAGATTTTTGAGTCTTATTTATTTTTAAATCATTTTACATATTGCAATTGAAAACTGAAATCTTGGAGTAAATATTTTGTGACTTTCTAGATGAGGCCTCAAATTGAAAAGAGTGATATCCCTATTCTTAACTATCTTAAACTTCTATTTGCTGTTAACAGGTAAATTTGAGATACACGTTAGGGCAAAAGAGCCAGCACTGAATTAGAATAGGCTTTGAAACTGAGCAATTTAAAATTCTTATTAAGTTAGTGTTCTATAGCATTTAAAAGTAATTAGACATAAGCATAATGCTATATACTTTATCCACCATCTGTCATTCAAATATAGCCACAAGAGACAGCATATTATTGTGTTTTCCCAAAACTAATTGAGGGCCTACTAGGTGCTAAAGGGGGTCAGATTATGTCACCCCAAAACATATCACTTTGCTTTCAGTTGAGGACAACTGAGAAGAAGCAGACACACACACACACACACACACACACACACACACACACACACACAAAACCTTCTGGCTCTCTCCTATATTAGGAAGAACAGGATAATTCGTAATTACCAGAGACAACTCTAGACTTACCAGCATCAGAGTAAGCTACATAAAAAAACTTACTAAAACAACCCTATCTTCCCTAAGTTTCCTCCATATATTTACCTTGCCATAACTTGCCATCCCTACCGACTTAAACCCCTTTACCTTTGTCTTACACTGCTCTTTGTTTTTTTGTTTTACCCGAGAGAGAGACAGAGAGAGAGAGAGGGAGAGAATGAGTGGGGGAGAGTGGTAGAGGGAGAGAATCCTAAGCAGGCTCTGCAACAATGCAAGGCTCAATTCCACGACCCTGGGATCATGATCTGAGCCAAAATCAAAGGTCGGACGCTCAACCAACCGAGCCACCCAGGTGCCCCTCACTTCTCTTTGTTAAGATGCTATATAAGCCCCAAGTTCTGACCACCCGTTTTAGTTACCCATTGCGGAGTTATCCCACATGTATGTGCCATGCACGTGTTCATGTGCTAATAAACTGTTTTTCTCTTGTCAGTTTGTTTCACAGGCCCACACAATCTAAGAAGGCAGAGAAATTTTTTCCTCCCCTATAGTGCCAAAGATGAGTAAGTGTTAATCTCCACTTCTTAGTAACTTGCAATGTAATCAGAGAGACCTGATATGTAAGGTGGTAATTACAACAAAGAATTATCTAGTTATAATGATATAGAGTTTGTAAAGACAGAGGAGTGAAAAACTAAGCGGTGTGTGTGTGTATGTGTGTCCACATGGAAAAGGTGACATTGCAACTGGTTCTTCAGTGATACATAGGCCCCACCACCCATGAAGTTCTTGTTTCAGTTCTGTCCAGATTAACAAAAGAAAGACAGAAAGGGGACATTTGTGGGAATACTTAATCTAAGTTTGGAAGCAATTTCTCCTGTGCCAAACATAACTTGTTAAAACCAAATGCTCCACTCCCTGTTCTTAGTAATGGTGTCTCTTCATCCTCAGTATTTTGCTATTGCTAAAGAAGGAGCAGCTTACCTCACTGTGCCTTGGACTGGCTTTGCTGTCTTTCTCAGTAAAAGGCTTTGTTTACAGTATTTGTCTTCAGGAATGCATTTCTGTGATGATACCCAGTAATGTGCTTCTGCCTGACAAAGGAGATTAGATTATAATTCTTTTTTTTTTTTTTTTTTTTAAATTTTTTTTTCAACCTTTTTTATTTATTTTTGGGACAGAGAGAGACAGAGCATGAACGGGGGAGGGGCAGAGAGAGAGGGAGACACAGAATCGGAAACAGGCTCCAGGCTCCGAGCCATCAGCCCAGAGCCTGACGCGGGGCTCGAACTCACGGACCGCGAGATCGTGACCTGGCTGAAGTCGGACGCTTAACCGACTGCGCCACCCAGGCGCCCCAGATTAGATTATAATTCTGAGGCAAGACGGATTGCTCAGTCTTCTGAGTCTCAGCTCTATGCCCCTCCTATATTCTACCACATATTTTCCCTTCATAGTTTCTCATTTCCCAAGTTAATAAAACTAAACTTGCATGTGGACTGTAAGTTAATATGCCAAAAGATGTTTCAGACCTCGAAAGCACCAAATTTTAACATAGCAAACCAAATCTCTCTTTAACATAGTACTTAGCGTTCCAGGGAGGAATAGATGAATGCTTTCTTATTTAATGATTGTCTGAGGATTATCTGGAAAATCTGAATGAGGCTCTTTGCTCTCCCACCTCATTCCTCCCAAACTCCTTCTCATATTTTAATACCCCATCATTGAACTGATTGACTTCTTTTTTCATCCATGGTTCAGCTATGTTCTAGTCTCATGTCAGTAAATTCATTTTCCCTAGACGAAGCATATTGGCAAGTTCAATAAAATTAACCTCATTTCACATTTTTGATATTCTAGTCTGTTGTGCATATTAAAAACACTATGCATTTTTATTAATGTAAAACCTGAACCATGCACTGAGAAAAACAAAGATTAGGCTCGCTCTGAAATTGGCTCCTGTTACATTGCTTCTTATTTTGAATTATATTTCAATAACCAAGAAACAAGTGTACTTAAATAGTATTTTCCAAAAATCAAAATAGTACTTATATAATCTCTGAATTTGTTTTTCTGACAGTCTATATACTAATTTGAACATTAAAATCTATTTTTCAGAAAATATGAAATAACACTGGTTGGAAACTCTTAAAAATTGTGTAGAATTTACCCAGCCCACTTTTGGATATGGGCCGATTTTCCTTTTAATCCCAGTTCTATTCCACAGAGCTAAATTGGTGGGGGTTTTGTGTATTCAAATCTAGAATACACATTTTCTTATGTTTTTGTTGCAGAGTGCTTAGGAAATAAAGTATGTAAAGAGCTTTATGATCTATGGCACAATGTAGAATGTAAGGTATTATTGCATTGTCTAAATTTTTTGGAGTCATTTATCCCTTTTCTAATATAATAGAAATTATTATGGCTTCTCTTTCCAGAAAAATGTCTATATACATAAGATGTCGCATTAAATTTTAGGGGATACAGTGACCCTCCTGGAGACTTCCTAAAGTCCAGACTTCCAAGTTACAAAACTCTAGTCTGGAAGAAATGGTACTTCACATTTACTAGGTACTATTTATAGCATGCCAATGAAAGATTTAAAGTAGCATTCCATATGTCAAAGCTATGTTCTCAAGCTTTTGTGAGATTTACAGAACATTTGTGTGGATTATAAGCTGCAGGCCACTGGATGCTATAATGTCTCCAAATATAAAAAAAAATTAAAAATAAAGTAGCATTATTTACATTATAATTCAAGTTAGTAATTTAACAGAGCCTGCTTGAATAATGGGGCAATAATGCATCATGGAGCTGCAAATTGGTTAACTTATCTAGTGACTGTCTCAATGTGGAGACAGAATTAGACCCAACAAAATAATTCCTGAAATATGGTTTAGTAGGTGACAAGTTACTTACTTGACAAGTATTTATGGAGCTCCTACTCTGTATGAGAAATTGTGCTACACAATGAAGCTTTTATTAAAAGCATGTAAAAAGCTTATACTTTGAAGGTATGAAAATTTATATTGGGGATATGAGAACAAGTAAAGAAGCAATAATGACGCTGGAAGATAGATATTATGATAGGGAAAAGTAAAGGTAGCTAATAGACTAAAAAGGGCATCTGGAAAGGCAAATGAAGGCTTTGTAGATAAAATAATGAATAGGTCAGTCCTAAAGGATGAATAGAAATAAACCCATTACTCTTAAACATGTGCTTAAAAAGTCAGCATCCTATAAGCCTTGAAACAAAAAACTGCAGTCCTTCTCCATTTCTTACTCCTTAGTCAACAATTTCCAATGACATATGTGGATTCTTTATGTATTTACCTATTTAACTCAAAATAATATGCTTCATTTGCTATTTTTAAAGTTTTTGCATTTAGGCATTATCTTTTGATATCCCGCTACGGTTGATGAGGATTTTGCTTCAATTACATCATCCCACTCCTTGCTCCTGGCCCCAGCACAATTATATATGCACGCCTCTGGATGCGCATGGCACACACCCCCCCTGCCCCATACTATCTTCCTAATATATCAGTGTTTATATTGTATTTACATTATTTTAACGATGTACTATTTTTTAACTATGTATTTTTTAACTACATTATTTTAACTATGTATCTTAGTATGTACTAAGAAATAACAGCTTGACCATTCTACATATTTTGTGTATTCCGATTTGTTTGCATAGTTTTCTCTGTATTTACTATTAATTCAACTCTAAATTCTACCCCAGTCAGTTATTCCATCAATTTTTATCTTCTTGAAGAACTCCCTGAGCCTTCTGCCCTACTCTAATTTGGACTGGTGGTCAGGCTATTAAATTGGGACCTCCCTTGACTACCAACTTGGGATTCTCTCTGCTTCTTTCTCAGTTTGAATTTCCTTTTTCCTATTTCTAATGTCAGGATCAATTGAATGATAAAATATCATCACAGGTATAATTTTATAAGAGAGGCCATTCTCTTAATTTTCTTTTACAGCCTTGTTTCCCTAGGATGCATTTTCCAATAGCTGCCTTAGAAAAGAGAGGATGCTATATTTTGAGACTTTGGATACAGGATTTGATCTTGGAAAACTTTTTCTCATAATTTTCAAATCATTGATCTCTTGTCTTGCTTCCAGTGTAGCCATTCAGAAGTTTGAAGCTGTCCTATTCTTGACCCTTTGTGGATTTTTTCTTGATGAAATAAGATCCTCTTTTTGTGTCTAAAGTTTTGATTTTTAAAAATGATGTGCCTCGGTGTGTCCCTAATATCACACTTTAAATTACTAGGGTTCTTTTTAATACTCCTTTTTAAAGATGTATTGTTGGGGGGCCCGGGTGGCTCACTCAGTTGAGTGTCCGACTTCAGCTCAGGTCATGATCTCACAGCTCCTGAGTTGGAGCCCCGTGTCGGGCTCTGTGCTGACAGCTCAGAGCCTGGAGCCTGTTTCAGATTCATCTCCCTGTCTCTCTTTCCCAACCCACTCGCATTCTGTCTGTCTCAGAAATAAACATTAAAATTTTTTTTTAAATAAATAAAAATGTATTGTTTTTGTTTTCAGGTATACAATATACATCTCTTTTTAGTAAGAGTATTAAGTATATTTTGGTTCTTTCCCCTAACTCTTCTTCTACTTAACAGTATTTTCTCTAAATTACTGTTTTGTACTTATTTTAGTTGCTATCTCTAATACAATTGACTGTCAACTGTCAGCAGGACACTGATGAGAAACTCTTCACTCGGGGATGAGCCATGTCCATAAGCTTTACTGTAGAGCAAGGATT
The DNA here is from genome assembly GCF_023721935.1 of Panthera uncia. Taxonomy (NCBI): domain Eukaryota; kingdom Metazoa; phylum Chordata; class Mammalia; order Carnivora; family Felidae; genus Panthera; species Panthera uncia. The sequence continues at coordinate 13,218 of NW_026058073.1, read as the reverse complement.
CTCAACTTTTGCTGTATAGGAGAATCACCTGGGAAAAATTTTAAACCACAGATACTCAGGTTTTATACCTAACTGAATCAGATTGAGTAATGAAACATTTTAAAACCTCTCGAGTGATTTTGATGCAGTTAAGGGTTAAGAATCACTACTGAAGAGTGACTTAGCTGGACCCAGCTGGAACTCCCAATGTGAAATCTTGTTTCATCATCATGAGTTTGTCAAATTCCCAAGAGAAAATTAAAGGGTGTAAGTTTGGTTGCCACAGTTCTGGGAACTGAATATATGATAGAGGCTATGTTGGAGTTCACTATTCAGCTTTCACTTAATGATACAAATTTTCACTATAAACTTTCACTTAATACCTCTTTTTCAGTACAGTATAGGGATACCCATGATCTTTTCTGAAGAATTTGTTTTGTCCTCTCCAGAGAATAAACTTGCAAACCTTTGAATTTAGGAAAGGGACACCTGCCAAGCTGTGTGAGGACTACTGCTTGTTAATATCAATTCTATTCTTTTAAAAAAACATGTCTTCACACCTCTTCCTCCAATTCCAGAGATACCTGTTGACTCCAATTACTGTCTTTCAGGACTCTGTGATACAAACTGAGTTGCTTTTTGGCTTCTTCACATTTTCTAGAGCCTCTCCATGTGGCTTTGGCTTTTCCAGTATGGTATCAGGGTAATCACATATTTTAGAGGGCATCTAGCATTCGAAGAGATACTGTTCCAAAGAAGTAAAAGCTGCCAACCCAATTAAGGGCTAAGTTTGGAACTGGCTGCATCGCTTTCACTGTATTCTATTGGTCAAAGCATTCACATAGCCCACCAGATTAAGAAAGGTAGAGAAATAAATTTCACCTCTTGATAAGGGAGTGGTAAGGTCACAGTGTAGGAAAGAATATAGAATGAGATATATTCTATAGCCATACTTGGACTTACTTCCTTTTTAATTATATAGGATAGAAAACAGAAAATATTTGAGTGGGGATAGTCTACCACACACACACACACACACACAATTCAGAGATGGCATAGCAGATAATTGGTAAACTGTATTGTCCACTGGAGACATGGAATGTTTCAACGATTATGTAAAGACCTATAACTTTCCCTAAACATTCTAAGGTATCAAGGACCCATTCTGTTAAGAAGGTTCTTGATTTTAAGTGACAAGAATCAAGTAGGCAAATTCAAAATGTTCATCCAAACATTTATTGAGTGAATATTACATTGTCAACGAAATAAGTGATTAATGAAAATTCTGCTTTATAAAGCTTGCAATCTGGTCAAAAAACAGCCATAAATATGAAGTAAAAAAGTATACAGCAAACGCTGTTATGGTGTTATAAAATGAAGCCCCGTAGGAGCAGAGAGAAAACAATTTTGACTGGAAAAAAGGAGATGGAATTCAATCAAATTGCAATTTTGACTGGTTAAATTTCAGGAAGAAAGTCACCTCTATATTTGGAAAATGCTAAATAAGTAGTGCAGCTAGAACACATGATGAAGCCAATCACATAGGACCACATATAGTAACAAGTTTGGTTTTATTCTATAGGTATTCAAGAGTAATTTCAGATTTCTGAGTTGGGAAAGTTAAGTAGTGGGTGGATGCTATAGTTAGATCTATAGTTGAAGTAAAAAGCTGACAGAATCCACAATGATATGGAAGGGATTAAAAATATGGCAAGATTAACTAAGAGATTGCTATAATCATGCAAGTAAGAAATAAAATTCATCAGAATCCCCAAATATATATATTTATTTTTTTTTTAATTTTTAGATTTTCTTTTTTTTTTAAACTTTTATTTTTTTTAATTTATTTTTGAGACAGAGAGAGACAGAGTATGAACGGGGGAGGGTAAGAGAGAGAGGGAGACACAGAATCCAAAGCAGACTCCAGGCTCTGAGCTGTCAGCACAGAGCCCGACGCGGGGCTCGAACTCACGAACCGTGAGATCATGACCTGAGCTGAAGTCGGACGCTTAACCGACCGAGCCACCCAGGCGCCCCCCCAAATATATTTAGAAGTTAACAGGTTGGAAACATCCCGAATTGAATATAGGCAGGCCAAGAAAATATCTTAAATATTTATAATTTATTAAATTTAAAGAAATACAATGAGTTTAAATTATTCCTGAGTAAACTACAACTTCAAACAAATGGAAAATAACTACAATATACACAGTTAAAAACAGAGTTGAAACATTACTTCATAATGACTTATCAAGGTTATTTTCATCTATACTATTTTTATTAAAGTACTGTAAAAATGAAATATAAGAATACTTAAAGGTAACCATATTAATTCTACCAATTATCTGCACACAATTTATGAAAAAATTTAAAGTTTTTTCTTTTTTTCTCCCATGAGCACATAAGGACATGTCTAAATCAACTTTTTGTATTTAGCAGACACATATTTATATAATACCAATTAACTTTATCAGCTTAAAAAAACTAAAATGTGGTCAAAAACAATCACCGTGAATTTACAAAACAATTAGTATACTATTTGCTGTGCAGTCAACTAATATTTATTGAGCACCTCCTATCTTCCAGGACCAAAAACATGCTACCTCAAGAATTCTCAAAATCTTTCTTGAAGATAAGTAATAGTATTTTTTACTTAAAAAAAAAAAAAAAGATGAAAAAAATATGAATCACACTGATCAGAACTTGCTCAATACCACCATCAGTAACATTTTAATTATGTGAAGTGACAATTTTACAAGATCTTTTTTGTTTTCACATTTCTGTTGTTCCCATTAAGTCTTTGCTTTCACATTTTAAAAAATTCATATGGATATAAGCAGTATTTTTATTTATATCACCATTTCTCTCCTACTTGCCTAAGAACATCACCAAATATCTATAATTTCTTATGTTTTTTTAATAAAATATATGTAAGTGGGCATGTAGAATATTAAGTACTACTCTATCATTCTGGAATTTAAAAATGACAAAAGCACACATTTTTAAAAGTTACACATTAAACAGATAAAAAGGTATGATTTCTAAAATAAAGTAATATATAGATTTTTAAAAATTAACCTCATTAAAACTTTTGGTTTGCAAATTATAACCTTAAATACAGAATGTTAAGATTAAGTGACTCTGTATTATGATGGTCAGCTACATATATGGTACTGAAATACATGTTCTTTGAAGTTTAAGGTACCTCTTCTATGAACTGGCTAAAGGATGGCTATTTTAGTTCAAGTGGATAAAATTATAAAGAGTACCTTCCTTTGTTACTACAGATTACTATATAGTCAAAACGTCACACACCACAGAATTTTGAGGATAATCCAATAGTTAATAACATCAAATGCTAGCCAATATCTATTACGTATTTATTACCTTATAGAAAATTTGTTCTATTAGAAGTACGTGAATAGAAAGGAAAAGAACTATAAACAGACTAGATTTAGGAAGTGCCCTTATTTTACAGATTACAGACTGATATTCAATAGTAACTTGCCCAAGTCATAAGCTAATGGTAGAACCAGGACTGATACCGGAGTCGATTTCTCTTCTGGATCCCTTTCACCATATCCATGCTCTCCCATTTTATGAATCATATTACCATATTATTTATTCACTCTATCTTAACTTTAATTTAGAAGATTACCAAATAGTGAAACTTTTTCTCTACAGCCCAACAACTCTCTAGTTTTTCCTAAAAATGAACATTATGAGAACAGGATACAGTTCATAATATTAGAACACTTAGCTTCATTAAGATGAGAACTTTATACAGGAAAAAAGTTCACTTTACATATAATTTGGTTTGGCTGCAAAAAGCTTATATGAAAGTCACAGCTTTAAAACCTCTTAACACTCTATATCATAGTAACTTCATATGTTGTGAAGTGGTTTTCTATTATCTTGACATTTTCTTCAGATAGCCAGTTTTCTTGTTTTAGCTGCCTTATAAGAGCTTCCAAAGACTTCAATCTTCCAAGAGTCTGTTGTTCTTGTAGTTCAAGAAGAGTTATTTTTGAATGTAGTTTAGAGACTTTCTGCCAGAGATGTTCCTTATTTATATCTTGTCTGCAGTAAGAATGTTCAATTTGTAAAACTTCTGTCTCATAGTCTACATCCTTATATAAGGAGTCTTCAACGTCTAGATCTTCCATTTCCACAGTTTCTTTTTGAGCAGGTACGAAAGAATCAATCATAGGTTTGGAATTTTCTGTGGGTACAAAAATGGCAATAACAGATTCTTTATTTGTATTTAATTCTTCAACTGTTTGAGTAATTGTACTGAGTAAGAATGGACTTTCCTGTGCTGACTTTATTTCCACAGAATTATTTGTAAAGTTTGCATTAGCAAGATGATTCGTAGTGATTTCGAGTACTTCTTGGGTTTCCAAAGATGGTTGAATATCTTCTGAATTTGAAGTTGTCAAAGTAATAGTTGTAGAATTGAGATTCTCAAAAGATGTGTGAAAACCACCTATGTTTTGGGTAACTGATGTTTCCAAGGTAGATGCTGGTTTTCCAATATCTTGTTTAATCAGATTAAGAGTTAATATGTTATTTTGTATACCTTCTGTTTTTGCAGCTGGTGGCTTCACCAAGGTAGAAGAATTAAGTAATTCTGTGTGTTCAGGGAGAATATCTGTATTAACTGTATTTTTCTTTAGCTCATTTGATGCAAATGATTCTTGTGACTTGGCTTTTAGGCATACTTCTTTCTCATCATCTAATTTTTTCTTCTGAGATATTTTTTTGGAAGGGTCTTTTTCCTAGAAAATAATATTTTCAAATTCTAAAGATGTCCTCACTAACCTTATTCTCTTATTAGTCAGTGCTGAATATTTAATTATAAATTGGCCAAGCAAATTTATGCAGTTAAAAAAAGTTCTAAGCATATAACAACTCAAATTACTTCAAAGTGTTTTTTATAAAGTATTAAGCACATTCAATATATGATGGAAATATTTCAGATCACTCAAAGACCAGTAACAAAATCTTAGATCACTATCTTATGTCAATAACTTAATGATTTATGCACATGTTATCTTTGGTTCTTAAGGTATGCTTCACAATGGTTTAATTTTTTTTTTTAATTATCATACTTTTAGTAAAAGCATAAATTAGTTCTTCCTTTTTCTCAAGCATCTGTTTCCCCAGCAGTTATCTTTCCCTCTCCCTCCCTTAACCTCATTACCTGCGACCCTGCAACCTACCACCCTGCATTATCCCCCTCTCCCCTATGCTCTGCCTCCAATACCTGATTATCTTCAGGCAAAGAAAATATTGTTGGAATTGCAGTTTGTTTCAAATATCGAATACCCCATCTGATGTCAAGAGAGTCAGGAGTAAAATGGTCACTACACAGGAACTGGTATTTACTGGGAACCCATGAATCACGTTTCATATTCTTTAACCATTTTTCAAGTCTTTCTTTGTCATGTAGAGGAAACCTGAAATTAAAAAAGGAAAACTTTGCTATATTTTTACAATTTTGCCAAGTTCCAGGACTGCATACATAGGGTAACCTATGCACTGAGTGCTGCAAAAGCAAGGCAACAGTCCCTACCATGTAAGAGCATCTTTGTGATAATTACTACATGCCCTCTCGAGGAAAGATGAGTAAGCTCTAAGACATGTAGCCAAAGCTTTTGAGAAGACTGGCTGGTAAAACAGAACTCAGAGTCTCTTCAAGTAAAATATGTGTGTTCCAACAAAGGATAAAATCTACTCATATTTTCTGTGGATTATATTTTTATTTCATTGTATATTTTGCCTAGAACTGGGAAAGAGCTTGGCATAAACTACAAAGTCCTATTCAAATGTATTCTATACTGATACTATATACTAATAAGTCAAATGGTGTCTTTTCTATATTTCAAGGGAGTATTAAACTTTAGGCCCTTATTAACATTTTTTTTAAAAAAAAGTTCAAGTAAGTGATTTAGTTGACAATGAATACTATATTTTATAAAAGTACTAATATTCCATGCCCTTTACCAGAATCAGCCTCAAGTCTATCCATACATAATTTAGTCTACTATTTCTAAACTTATATGACCAATAAACTAAGAACCCTAAAATTCAAGTTATGAAAGAAAACTGACACAAGAACTAAAAATGTTGTAAAGAACAGGCTCATATTTTATTTATTTATTTATTATTATTTTTTTTTAAATTTTTTTTTTTTTTTAACATTTATTTATTTTTGAGACAGAGAGAGACAGAGCATGAACAGGGGAGGGGCAGAGAGAGAGGGGGACACAGAATCCGAAGCAGGCTCCAGGCTCTGAGCTGTCAGCAGAGCCCGACGCGGGGCTCGAACTCAGGGACCACGAGATCATGACCTGAGCTGAAGTCGGCCGCTTAACCGACCGAGCCACCCAGGCGCCCCTGAACAGACTCATATTTTATAACATGAAATTGAAATCAAAGAGAAAAGACAGAGAAAAGTAAGACAGTTCTTTTTTGTGCTGTTCCTGGGCTGAAAATAACCTCTGTTTAGAGTTGGTGCTAACATAATGAAATGTGTGTTATAGGCAAAATTAGGCTAATGACAGAATCTGAGAGAAAACTTTTCCTACCAATCTAAATAGGTTTCGGTTAAACTCCATTAAACAAAAGTTAACAGTAATTCATATTTCAATGATTTTATGAGAAGTCTCAATTCTTATTTTTAAAAAATAGTAACGACATAAGGTTTCTTATATAGAAAGCAGCAATTATACATTCCCTCTCAATCCCAACCATTTAGGTTATGCTTTGTAATAGCATGCCTCCCCCCGCACCCCTGCAAATATTGATAACTTTAGAAGATGCTAAGGAGGGGTGCCTGGTGGCTCAGTCGGTTGAGCATCCGACTTCAGCTCAGGTTACGGTCTCGCAGTTGACGAGTTCCAGCCTGGCGTCGGGCTCTGTGCTGACAGCTCAGAACCTGGAGCCTGCTTCGGATTCTGTGTCTGCCTCTCTCTCTGCCCCTCCCCCACTCATGTTCTGTCTCTCTGTCTCAAAAATAAAGATAAACATTAAAATAAAAAATTTTTTAGAAGATGCTAAGGAAAAGGAGTCTGGGTACTTTGTAGGAAACAATTTTTAACCCAGATACCCTTATATGGAATAATCAGATGATCTACCTTTGTAAGTTCTTACCATAGATACAATATTCATACATGGCTTGAAAAACTTTTAACCTTGCATGTATCAGTAATTTAGGTTGTAAGTATAACACACATAACCAGAAAAGACATTTAAAGGCAAAAATAATTTTCTTTTCAGAAGACCTAAATTCTGTTAGCCATAGGTAAGTTCATACTTTTTCTGCTACATCTAAAAAGAGAATTTGCCTTTTACAATATTTTTAAATGTCATTTTATGTATAAGCACACTGTTTGCAGATTATTTCTATTGTACCTATACTAAGTTACCAAACTAAATAAATAAATAAATAAATAAATAATTAAAAAAAAAAATCAGTTTGTGCATATCCTCATTAGTAACTGGACTGCAATACTTTCTCAGCAGGTAAATCTCTAAGAAATCTCCTGGAATAGGTTTCCTGAACAACTTCGTATCTTTACAGTGTGGTTCAATTTGCTCAGTAATTTTGTTTCAATGCCACATTAATCCCCCAAAAAGTATAAAATAATCACAGTATAAACTGAATATTATATACACACGTAAACTGAATTATCAAATTAGTATACAGTAGAGCTTATTACAGTGTTAGCGTTAACAAATTCAATTCTTCAAGTTTGGTGCTATTAGGGGACTAAAACTAATTCAATTTTTATTTTTCAGACTACATATGGAAATAAAAAACATAAAAAACCCACTTTCAGTAAATTCATAATTGGAGGAAAAAAATCTTTACAATTGACCTCCTCTGGCATTATTATTTTTCCCTCCTTAAAAACAGTAACTATGGAAAGATTAACTTAAAAGAATTTGGAGTCTGGCATTATTCCCCCTAAATCCAAGGCCAAATAAATCTGGGAAATATGAGGCTAAATCAAGTTTAACATGATTTTTTGCTACAAACCTTCTCAGAGTCACAGCTATTGATAACTAACAATTCCTCTCAAAAATCACTCTGCATCTTGTGGGCTATGGGTGGGAGACAATCCTGGAAATATTGCCATATGTAAGTTATTTTGGGTTACCAGGGTTTTTTTGGTTTTTTGTTTGTTTGTTTTTCCATTAGTTAAGATCATGGAAAGCAACTGTATCCACGAACACAGAGTTTCTGGTTTAAAGTAAAACAGGCTTCAAAAAATAGCTGGTGAAAATCTACAAGAGTAAAAGACGACCAGGTTAGAGCTAAACGAATTATTTTTACAAACAAGAAAAAAAGGAAACAGAATATTGCAAATATGTTGATTCTCACATATATTAAGCACGTACTGACTGTCAAGTGCAGCTTTACCTATTTACACACAAAGTGTGAAGGTAATTGAGGTACAATTAATAACTCCACGGGTGAGAGATCTCAGGCACAGAGAGTTCAAACTTTGCAGAAGGTCATTCAGCTACAGAGTAGTGGAGCCAGGTTGTGAACCTACTAAGTCTGGCTTTGGAGCTTGGACTCCGAGTTACTACTACTTCCCTCTTCTTCTGAATAAAAACGAACACTTCTGTGGGTTCACGGAAATATTTCGTGGCAGTAGTAGTTTGGAACAACACTTAGCCTGTTGTCTGTACGAATAAAGTCTACAGAGCCCTGAGCAGGGCACAGGTTGCAATTCTGGCTTTGTCACAGAACTTCAAGGTAACCTACTTTCTGAAGGGCCTTAGTTTCGTCGGGAGAAGACGGACTTAAGAACATCTATGCAACCTAACTCACAGAAGGTGTAAATTAACTGTGAATGCAACGTCCCACTTGGCGGGTTTGATGTGTGCCTTAAGTGGTGGTTAACGTCGTACAATAAAATGAGATCAGGTGAGGTGGGGAAACGCTCGGAAATCCACGGAGCACCGCCCAAACTCTACTGTTTTAGGGGGCTATTTAACACCCAAAAAGGCCCCTATATGCCTCGCCACCAGCCCAGTGTCCTAGCCCAGGGCATTTCTAGGTAAACTCAACTCGACCCTTAACATCCTCCTCCCGCGCAGTGAAGAGCCACGCCCGGAGAGCCGAGGACGAATTTCCAGATAACCCCAAACCGTGGCTACAACGGCCACAGGACAGTGGCCCAAAGACAAGGCGTCTGACGCTTCTGCTCGAAGGACAACTTACGGATAAAAACTCAGCTTCCGGTCCTTACTGTTTCGTCCCCGACGGTTCTTACAGCAAATCGCTGCGCAATAGCGAGGCATCGCTCGGGTGTGGCCCAGAAGGCCCAGGCAGACGAGGGGCGCTGGCGGAACCTCCTTGCCAAGGTGGGGCCGCCAAGTCCAGGCCGTCCGAGGCCACCGCGCCTGCGCCGGAATAGGCCGAGAGGAAAGACGCTGCAATCGTCGACTCACTTCCGCTTCCTCAGGCTTCAGCACGGCCCTTTCTGGAGGTTGGGGCCGGAAGTGACGCACCGGCTGAGCGGCAACAACAGTTTTCCACGTGCGCGTAGGGCGCCAGGGTCAGGTGGGGAAGCGGGAGCCAATAGGGAAGCGTTTCGTGTAGGTCTTCTCCTGAGGTGGCGGCGCCAGTAGCGGCCGCTGGCCAGTGGGGAGCGGGCTGAGAGGGGTCGCGGCGGCGGCGGCGGCGGCAGGCGGAGCGTTAGGTCGGTGTGCAACCGGCAGTGGGGCGCCCGCCGGCTAGGGGAGGCCGTGGAGACCTAGGCGAACGGCCGGGCCGAGCAGCTGTGCGGAGACGGTCGTCAGTCTCCCGGCGCCTCTGCTCTGTTGAGCAGCAGCAGTCGGAGGGTGAGGATGTGGGGAGAGACCTGGGAGGTCGCGGGGAGGGGTGTTTAGAGTGTCCCCAGGGCTTCGGCCGGTCTTTGTAGACTGACCTCTCGGTGGTCGCCACGGTCGTCGCAAGCGCTTCAGGCTGCCTGGTGTTCTTGAGGGACGAGGAAAAAGGAGATGACCGAACCACAGAATAGGGCGTTTTGTGTTTTGGGTTGGCCGCTGGCTTTTTCGGGCGTCGGACAGCTCTTCCCAGGGCTGGCCTCCGGGCCGCGGACAGCCGCGAGGGCGGTGCCTGGACGGACGGGACGCGTATGGGGTCGTCTTGGGGTAAGGGCTGGACAGTGCAGCCCATCCGCCCACCGGCTCTGGGGAGTAAGGCCCAGGCTGCTGTCCGATGGGTCCCTCTTGGGAAGGAGAAGTCAGTATGATACAAAAATCGGTCTCCTAAAAAAAGTGTCAGATACTAAACTGTGGAGTAACCTTCATTAAACCAGTAATATGTGCCTCCCTGTCAGTTTCAGACCCACCCTCTGACTAGGGAAGTACCTGCAGTCTTTGTGGCGTCCGCAGTACTCCCTCTGCGTTCTTTAGACGGTCGTACTTGATCCTCGGTGCCCGTGACTATGAGTAACTCTCTGGAAAGGAGGAATCCATCTGCTAATTACGCTCAGAAAATGCCACAGGAGAGAAAGGCAGGCAGTTTCAACAAACCGTACTGTCTTTCGTCAGCCTTGTAATGTCATCATAGGTTATTAAGAACTCCTGTAGTAGAGTTCAAAAAACAGGGTCACATTCGTTTTGAATCCCAAGTCATTAAATCTATACTACCCAGAATTCTAAGTTGAATTCTAATGTAAAACTTCTTTAAGGTTAGAGAGATATTTTAATGACTACTGAGAAGTTTGAAAATAACTAGCTTATCCAAAGTAAAGACTATGACAGTTCGTTTTTCTGGTAGCCTTAGGAGAAATGTTAAATTCTGTTAATTACAAGTTTTTAACAAAACCCATTTTTCTGTTAAATATTTGGGATGTTACAATTAAAAAATCATTACATTCTACTTTATTGTCAATACTATTATGATGAGATTTTCTATTTGCAATACTTGGCTCACCTTGCCAAAACGAAGGCTGAAGTTGGTACATTGTTAGGAAGGGAAGATTATCAATTCAGACCTACTGGGCTGTTTACCTTGGTAATGTACTTTTTCTGTGAAGTTAAATACTTTTATTTTTAATCCTTTTAGAATATGAATTTTTGAAAGGGAAATTGACATCCTTTGAAAAATTACTTGGATTTCCCACCCTTTTTACAATGTTTGCAAATGATGAATCTTCAATATTAACTGGCAAAAATCAGTTATTGAGTATTTTTGTGTCTACTCTGTGTATGACCAGAGTATTAGTGGAAAGGTAAAGCAAAGGAGATTTTTTCCCACTTTGGTTGAATCATATTTGACTTCAAGAAGATTACAACCAATGTAGGGGTAATAAAACCTGTAAACTGAAATAACATGGAAACAAGTAAAAGATACTATATGCTTAACAGTTTTAATACTGCAGGAAGTATAGCTTGTATCCTAAAAGTTCACTGGGTTTCATTTTAAAAAATCTTAACGTTAGCTCCATGGATAATTTTTTTTTTCTTTTTTAGGATATTAAAAATGGCTACTCCCCAGTCAGTTTTCGTCTTTGCAATCTGCATTTTAATGATAACGGAATTAATTTTGGCCTCCAAAAGTTACTATGATATCTTAGGTGTGCCAAAATCAGCATCAGAGCGCCAAATCAAGAAAGCTTTTCACAAGTTGGCCATGAAGTACCATCCTGACAAAAATAAGAGCCCTGATGCTGAAGCAAAATTCAGAGAGATTGCAGAAGGTAAGTAAATGACTGTCTCTGAGGCCTCACAGATATTAACTAGTAAAGGAGAATGATAGCTAAGAAGTGTATGTATTTGGAGATACTGTGGAGGTGGGTGGCAGAGAGGGATCTACATTTAAATAAAGGGAGATTCTTGAGACTAGTTTCTTATGATAAGTACTTTGATTCCTGGATGGATGGATAAATGGTAGTATGCATTTTTATTGACATATAGATCTTAAAATGTTGATAATGTATTACTTCTTTCTTTTATTGTTTATGAAGTAGCTTATTGTTTACATGTTAAAAGGAATTTTAGGTTCCCAAAACTTATAAGCTAACCTATGAAACATGGTTTTTACTAAGTATGGAGATTAAATATAAAAATATTAAGTGTAAAAAGTTTAAATAGACTTTGAAATGTGGGTTTTTTCTTCATATATGTTTAAAAACGACATTTGTCTTTAAAGAAAAAATATGAAACAAATTTTAGCTTAAGACTAGCCCTGAAACAAGTTGCATTGAGCATATGGTAATTAATGGTGGATGGGGGTAATTGAATAGACAGTTGGAATTAAACATTTACTTCAACTAGTTAGGAAGTGAGAAATCTTAATTCTTCTAAATATAACTAAAGTTATATTGAGCCATTAAGTTATTTAATACAAGAATAGTTTTACCCAAATAATATGAAAAATAACTAATTGTTACCCATATGCTTACCTTTAAGTAATGGTAGCATTCATTTAACAAATATTTATTGGATATTTATTGGGGGCAGGCATATGCTAACGGCCGATACTGTACAGTGAACAAGACAAAGGCCCTGCCTATTGTAACTTTCATTTTACCTTTTTCCTACGTTTATAATGTTTTGGTTTTATTGATGGTATGATATTCTTCCCTAAAATAGAGAATTGAATTCACTTATTTGAAGAGGTTGGGTTATATGTAATTTTGATTACCTTCAGTTACTAATATTTTTATTTCCTTTAGCATATGAAACACTCTCAGATGCTAACAGGCGAAAAGAGTATGATACACTTGGACACAGTGCTTTTACTAATGGTAAAGGACAAAGAGCTAACGGAAGCCCTTTTGAGCAATCATTTAACTTTAATTTTGATGATTTATTTAAAGACTTTGGATTTTTTGGTCAAAACCAAAACACTCGGTCCAAGAAGCCTTTTGAAAATCACTTCCAGACACGCCAGGATGGTTCCAGTAGACAAAGACATCATTTCCAGGAGTTTTCTTTTGGAGGTGGACTGTTTGATGACATGTTTGAAGATATGGAGAAAATGTTTTCTTTTAGTGGTTTTGACACCACCAATCGGCACACAGTACAGACTGAAAATAGATTCCATGGATCTAGCAAGCACTGCAGGACTGTCACACAGCGAAGAGGAAATATGGTTACTACATACACTGACTGTTCAGGACAGTAGTTCACTGTTTGTCCTCACTAAATCCAACTAGTTGACTCTTCTTCAATATCTTTGATGCAAAACAGTTTTCTGTGAACTATTTT